>NW_006399903.1:4964862-5020141 GCF_000299155.1 Elephantulus edwardii
AATTTCTAACATTTTAAGGACTGAAACGTTGGTCCAAACTAAATAAGGAACATTTTAGATTAGATTTTCTTTCCAAACCATTCCTAGTCAATTTTCAGTCAGCAAGCAAGAACCACTACCTGTCCTATTTTCTTAAAAATTTTTTTTTTCTTGAAATCCTTTTATCAGAAAAGTATAACGTGGTCAAGTTACCAAGGAGGAATTCTGATCCAATACTTGGACACAACCTTGGGACATCCACCTTCACTGTCAGTGTGTTCAATTGGCAGTTGGATTTCTTCTACTCGCTGATGAGTTTATGTAAATTCAGGTTCTTGATCATATTTGAAAGCCATTTATTCTACCCTTTATTATCTTCTTGTATTTATCAGCATATACTTCCCATAACTTCACTTACTCATTCCCTGTCTTCATAATCACTAACTAGGAAAGCATTCTTTAGCAAGTTAAACACTAGACACAGAGTGCTGTTTACTCTTTTTGGAAAATTATAGGTCTGTGCCCCCCAAGGACCACAGAAAGTTAGAGCTAAAAGGAGCCCTAGAAATTGTCTAATCCTGCCTCTCGATTGTATAGTAAGAGAAATGAAAGTTCAAATGGATTGAATGTCATGGACAAGGTCAAATTAAAGCTACTGACTATTAAAGCGTCTTATCTGCTGATTTTCATTCTCATGGTTTCTGAGCTATGTTTTCCCATCAAGTCTATTTACTGAAGTAGCCTATTAGGATGTTTTCAATATAATGTGTTATACTGTATCACTGTTTTATATTTTATTTTATTACTGTAGTGAGTTTTATTCCATAGGAAACATTGTGGACTGCAGAGTCTATGGGGTTTTTGGCTCAGTGGTGGCCTAGTGATAAGGAGCTACACTGCCAACCCAAAGGCAGGTAGTTTGAAGCCACCAGCTGATCCACGAGAGAAAGAGGAGCAGTCTCCTTCCATGTGATTTGCAACCTCTACAAACCAACTAGAAGGTTAACTATGAGGCACTTCTGGCTGAATGCCACGTAACAACACTATACTAACGCATATTTTCCAATGTGTGAACTGGCCTTGCCAAGACAATGCTTGGGTTTTAGGCCTGGGTGTGAGAGTGGCAGTTGGTATTCAGTCATGGTTCAAACACTAGAACCAGGAGGGCGATTCCATCTGAGGAAGGAGTTCTGATGCTTAGAAGCAGGCCCAGGCCCATGCTCCTGTGGGCTGGCTACCTCCCAGGCCCCATCTGCAAGAATCTTACCAGAATAGTGGATATACTCTGTGGTCATTTTCTTCTGTCTTTGAAGAAAGCAGCAACAGTTGTTCAAACTAGAAGGCGCAAAGCAAATCCTTGAGATCTTGCCATAAAGCAAAAGCATTCTGCCTCAGCCAGCTGCAGACTTAGAGGCAGGAGGCATCTTACTTAATACGAGGATAGTATAGTCCATGAACAATTGTCTGCTTTATCTAGTGCTATTGTGTGTGTGTGTGGGGGGGAAAGACCACCAGTGGGTGACCTTAACAAGCATAAATTTATTTTCTCACAATTTCAGAGATTAGAAATCGGAGTCCAGGACAGCAGCTCTAGTCCTTATCCCATCTTCTCTGGGGTCTTGATGTTCCTTAACGACCACCACCACCACGACCACCACCTGACATCTGTCTTTCCCCTACCGATACTTAAACTCGTTTTCTGTTTCAAAAGTGGTCAGATTTCCATTGTAGAAATAGATAACTAGTAAAACATGTATGAGGACCTAAGGTGGGGAGGGTCGGAGCAGAGGGGTGAGCATGGGGGGGGACTGGAAAATCATAGGGTTGCACAATTTGACAAGTGGAGGGAGAAGAGGGTAACAGAAGTGGGAAAGATCTGGTCTGAAAAATAGTGTATATGAACTTTTTAAGTAAACCAGGATAAAATAATTTTTTTAAATTCATTTTTTAAAAAAGTGGTCTGATTTTAGGAGCTCTGGTGGCCTAGTGGCAAGAAGCTGCACTCTACAATCCCAGAGGTATGCGGTTCGAATCCACCAGATGCTCTGCTGGAGAAAGAGGGACAATGTCCTCCTGTACCAGTCAGATCTGATTTGATGGTATATACACAAAAAATAACAACAACAAAATGGGGTCAAATTAAGCTACATTCAACACTAGAAAGATCCATTACCATAACAAGAAACTCTTACTCCCAAGTGGGATTACATCCATAACATAAAGGGTTTAGGGTTTACACCATCTGTTTTGGTGGAGCTCATGCAATCAATCCCTAACAAACACCGGCAAAACACATCCACACTGACCAATGGAAAATGCTCAGTACTTTGCTGTTCTTAGAGCCATTGAGTATGAAGGATGGGGTGGAAGTCACTCTTATGTCTCGCACATTTCAACTACTAATTTTTTAGAGCAAGCAGAGGTTGAAACACAGAGTTTTCCAAAACCCAGCAGCAGGATGGTGACTAGAAGATAAAGAGCTGGTCAGTTGTAGATCATGGCATGTTGACCTGAGGGTACTCCCACGTGGTGGACTGTTGACTGCAGACCATCAACTGCTCTGCAAAGGTGGTGCCCTCTGCTTTGTGGCTACGGTTGGGTTCCTCTTTCGGGAAACACCAGTGCAGATTTATCCTGTGATATCCACCATATTCTTACTTCATCTGCATAAGGAGCCAGAGTTCATTCACCTTTTAAACATTGCATACATAATTTTCAATAAGTCAGACTTTAATTATTCATAAACAAATATTTATGCAGAGTCTATGGTGAATGAAGAATAGTTCTCTGCCTCCACTAACATGGAAAATTAAATTTAGGGACAGCGTTATCATGACTCTCTTTGGGACTGCATAGCCAAGAATGGAGAGATAACCTTTATCCTCTAGGCAAAACAGGCACTGCATGTGTGTTGCGGAGCTCAGCTGGCTTGGTGATAAGGAATTATGTTACCAGTGCAAAGGTTGTTGTTTGTTGTGTTGTTATGTGCCGTCGAGTTGCCTGCGACTCATAGCAACCCTATGTACAACAGCCCTAAACTCCGCTCTGTCCTGTGCCAATCGCACTGTCTCTGACACTCCCATCCCAATTATCCCAGTCACTGAATCAATCCACCTCATAGAGGGCCTTCCTCTCCTGCGCTGTCCCTCCACCCTCCCAAGCATGATGTCCCTCTCTAAGGACCGGTCTCTCCTCACAACACGTCCAAAATATGTTAGACAAAGCCTCAGAATTCTTGCCTCCAAGGAGCCACCCGGTTTAACCCTTTCCAGGACAAATCTGTTTGTTTTCCTAGCAGTCCATGGTATTCTCAATACTCTTCTCCAGCACCACAGCTCAAAGGCATCAATTCTCCTTCTATCCTCCTTGGTCATTGTACAACTCTTTGATGCATAACAGGGGATTGAGAAGACCATGGCCTGTATCAGACGCACCTTAGTCTCCAAAGAGACACCACTGCTCTTCAGCACTTTGGAGAGGTCCCTAACAGCAAAGGTACATGGTTCAAATTCCCCAGTTGCTCCACAGGCCAAATGTAGGCAATCTCCTCTTGTGTGATTTACTGCCTCTGAAGACTCACTGGAGCTCCGGTCAGTTATAAGTCGGTTCTGACTCAATGTACACAACAACTATGTATATTATTGTGCACAATGTAATCATTATCAAGCATAAATGAAGAAGCCCGGGCAAAGAAAGTGTTTATTGCTTCTGAGCACCACAGGGTATTGGCTGTTATGATTTATAGTAACAAGTTAATCTGATGGAGAGAACTGGTCCATACAGTCACTGTGAACAGGGATATGCCTTCAAACCAACTGGATGCTGGGACAATGAGGAGTTGGAACCCCCCTGATTTCTAGAAGAAAGTGGAGATGACTTGACGACTTAGAAAGTGACCCCCACCTCCACTAGAATCCAGTTGGTAGGAAGTTACACGCTTACAAATATGAGGAAAGTGATTGTCAGCTATACACTCCACCAACATTCAGAATTTAGGATTGTCAAGTTGGAGGAAGCTTCTGGAGGGTTCAGGCACTTCGTGGTGTTGTATCTGTGCATGCCAAGGTGTGTGCAGATGTGAGCACCCTCTCCAGAGACCTAGCTGGTTTTTGAGATGTTCTCTCAGCAAAAGATTTAAGTAGTGACCTCTTCTACCGAAATTTCCCCAGAGCGCTAACAGATGGTCCATCATAAACTGGATTTGAATGAGATCTCTTTTTATCTAGTTCAGGTGCCAGTAAGTAGTTTGTAAAATTAAGCACAACCAAAAACGAGGTAGAGTGAGAATAAGAAGCTATGAATGGAATGAGATAGAAGTCCCTAAAATTAAGGAATCCCAGTATTAATCTCTTTCATTTTGAAACCGTCTAGTCCAATCATCATTTTCCCTTTAAAGAGCCCATTTTTACTGAAGAAGAGTTTTCTTATCTTTCCTTGTAGCAGCGTATTTTAGGTTAGAGAAGAGTCTTGAACATACCGTGGACTGCCAAGGAAACAAAAGGTCTGTCTAGGAGCGGGTGAAACCAAGTTTTTCCTTGGAGGCTGGGATTTTGAAGCTCTATCTCACATACTTTAAGCATATGGCCAGGAAGGACCAGTCCTTGGAGAAGGACATCATGCTTAGAAGAGTGGAGGGATGGTGCAGGAGAGGAAGATGTCAGATAAGATGGATTGACACAGTAACTGGGGCATAGGGGTAGGCCTGCCAGAGTCAGTGAGACTGGCTCAGGAGAGGCAGTCTTCAGAGCTGTTGTACATAAAGTCTCTATGAGTTGCAGGTGACTTGACAGCACACACCAACAGCAGCAACATTCATATGGTGGAAAATTGTTAGTTACCAGGCTAAGTCAATTCATATGGACTAGACTTCAAACTATATATGCATGTTACCTCAGAGTATAATGGATATGTCCTTGATGATAAAAATGCCCAGGTTGACATAGCGCCCCTCCACGTCCATCCCATTATGGTGTTGCTGTATCTCATCAAGACGTTCCAGTGTCTGGAGAAGTCTCCAGTGTTGCGCTAACATGCTTACTGACTAAGATGGGCAGGTGCTGGAGTTAAAGATTTTTCAGAATGATTGAGAAGGAAGGATTAGATCCTCGTCTCCTGGAGAGGACGAGCAAATCTCAGCAGAAATATTTTAGCAGTAAGTGTCACAGGAGGTATCCTCAGCAGGGAGTTGTGCTGCTGACCCAAAACCCTACCTCTTAGGAAGTTCAAGTTCGCCAACAGCCCCTCAGGAGAAAGAAAGGCAGCCTGCTCTGCACACTTTACTCCCTTGGAAACCCAAAGGAGGATCAGTAATGCATCAGTTCTAGCTCAGTGGAAGTGAGTGAGTTTTGGTTCTTTTTTTTTTTCTTATTTCGGGATATTAGATAGATCTTGGCTGAAAGCAGAGAATACCAGAAGAATGCCTATCTGTGTTTCATTGACTATGCAAAGGCATTTGACTGTGTGGATCATAACAAACTGTGGCTGACTCTGAGAAGAATAGGAATCCCAGGACATTTAATCGTGCTAATGCGAAACCTATACTTGGACCAAAAGGCAGTAGTCAGAACAGAGCAGGGTAACACTACATGGTTCAAAATTGGGAAGGGTGTACGCCAGGGATGCATCCTGTCTCCATACCTTTTCAACATGTATGCAGAGCAGATTATCCGAGAGGCTGGGCTCTATGAGGAGAATTGTGGCATCAGGATTGGTGGAAGATCTGTTAACAATCTGCGTTATGCAGATGACACAACCCTGCTTGCTGAAACTGAGGAGGACCTCATGCACTTGCTGCGAAGGGTCAAGGACTGCAGCCTTCAGTATGGACTGAGGCTCAATGTCAAGAAGACAAAGATTCTCACCACTGGACCAATTGGCAGCGTCAGGATGGATGGTGAAGAGATTGAGAGTGTTCACAGCTTCAGTTTGCTCGGCTCCACAGTCAACACTCTTGGCACCAGCAGTCAGGAAATCAAAAAGTGTATTGCAATGGGAAAGTCTGCTGTTAGGGACCTCTCTAAAGTACTCAGGAGCAACGGTGTCTCTCTGAAGACTAAGGTGCGCCTGATACAGGCCATGGTATTTGCAATCACTTGTTATGCATCAGAGAGTTGGACAATGACTAGGGAGGACAGAAGGAGAGTGGATGCTGGAGAATGGTACTGAATGTACCCTGGACTGCCAGGAAAACAAACAGATTCATCTTGGAGAGGATTAAAGCAAGCTAGTCCTTGGAGGCAAGGATTCTGGGGCTTCGTCTGACATACTTTGGACATGTTGCCAGGAGGGACGGGTCCTTGGAGAGGGACATCATGCTTGGGAGGGTGGAGGGACAGCGCAGGAGGGGAAGACCCTCTATGAGATGGATTGATTCGGTGACTGGGGTAATGAGGATGGGTGTGTCAGAGGCAGTGCGGTTGGCGCAGGATAGAGCAGGGTTTAGGGCTGTTGTGCATAGGGTCGCTATGAGTTGCAAACGACTCGATGGAACATAACAACAACAAAAAAATTATTTTAAAATCATTTTAAAATTACAAAAACGTATTCCATTTCCTCTGATTTCTCATTGTTAAGATTTTACCAATGTGTTTCCTCATCCACCTTCTTTTTGCATGTACACTTCTCTGTGTGTGTCTTTCCCCCTCTCTGTCTCTCCCCATCTCTGTCTCTTTCTCTCTGTCTCTCTCCCTCACACACTCTCTCTCTGTTTCTCTCTTTCTCATATTTTAAATCTTTGTTTAGTTATTTATTGCATTTTAAATTAAGGTTTACAAAGCCAATTGTGTTCCCATTCCTCATTTTTACAAAGATCATTCCTTGATCTTGGTTATCATTTTCATAATTTGTTAGCATTCTCTTTATTTCCATTCTGTTTCTATTGATCTAGGCTCCTTGCCTCTCTTTCCCTTTTCAATTTTGCTTTTGAGTAAATTTTCACTACTTGGTTTTATAGAATTACTTTATTTAAGGGAGCATGTTACTCACCGGTAACACTGCTTGTTTTATAGGTCAACCTATTTATTATTTAGCTGAAATATGACTTCCAGTCGTGGCTTTAGTTCTAAGTTCAAAGGGCATTTTCCTCCCATTCTATCTGGACCCGTCTTCCTTCTATTGTGCTCTTGTCAGATATACATGAGGGTACTGGTGCTTGTACTTCTCGTCCCAGAAAGGAAGGGGCTGGGGCTCATGTGTGCTATTTGCCCTGTGGACTGGTTTCTTCTTTGAGCTTTTTGTCCACTTCATTCTCTTTTGCTCCAAACCAAAACCTCTGGGATACAGCCAAGGCGGTCCTTAGGGGCCAGTTCATAGCAGTAGGCACACAATCAGGTCTCTAGTTTAGCTGTAGGTGTTGATGCCATTAGGTGCAGCTGGAGCAAGAAGCAGAATTAGTTTTTTGAGAACATTACAGAGCACTGTGGAACAACATTTATGAGGAAAATCCACAAGTTTCAACAAATACAAATGGAGCCAAGACACATGTTTTAGTACATTTGGGCTGTTCTTTGAGAATCAGACTAAAAAGATATATTTGAAAAGACGTTGTCTGCGCCAAGGTGGTTTTTTCATTTAGGTTTTTGGAGTTTGGGTTTTTTGGGTGTGTGTGTGTGTGTTTGTGTGTGTGTGTGTGTTTGAGGGAGGATTTCCACTACAAGAGCTGAAAACCCAGATTCAACTGGCTCAAGCTGAAACAGAACTTACTAGTGGGTGTACCTAGGCTGTTGTGGGGGTAGCTTGACTTCAAGTGTGGCCCCAGGAACCCTACTGAGGGACTCAGATAACTGAAGCACCTTCTAGAACTCAGACATGATTCCTGCTAGGCTGCATGCTTTCAGCTTTAAAGATTCTCCACGTGTGCTGGGAAGAAAAGCCGGTTTTATTTGGGGATTTTTTTAACATAGAAAATGTTGATTTTTTTTTTAAATGACATTTTTATCTTATACTAGTTTGCTTAACAAATTTGAAAATGTTTTATTTTCATTTTTTTTCATCATTGCACATTTTCTTCCCTTCCACTCCCCCCTTCTCCAGCTCACGCCCCAATAGACCGCTTGTTCCAGATTGTTGTCCTACAGATAACATGTAATCATACATTCCTTTCAGCAGTTCTTCACCTTTTATGTTCTGATGTAGTGTTCATTGTCTATCCTCTCTTTTCCTACTCCTCACCCAACTCCCCCACATCTGTCCTATTTGATAACAGTGGTGTTATGCAGGGTTTGTCCTTTTGTAGCTGAGATATTTCACTCAACGTCATGTCCTCCAAGGCCCCCCTGCTGTTTTATGAGGTTTTTTTTTCAATGCTGCATTATATTCTACTGTATGAATGTGCCATTGTTTTTCTATCCACTCATTTTATTATGGGAACTTGGATTGCTTCTATCTCTTGTTATTATGAATAATGTGCATACAGCTGTTTGAGTAGTTGCTCTGGTTTCTTTAGGGTATATTCCCAGTAGTGGAGTTGCTGAGTCAAGTGGCCTTTCTGTTTCCAACTTTTTAAATTTTTTTTTTATTTTTATTGTATTATTTTTACGTGTACCGTCAAATCAGATCTGACTGGTACAGGAGGAGATTGCCCCCTCCTTCTCCAGCAGAGCATCTGGTGGGTTTGAACTGCATACCTCTGGGATTGCAGTGCAGCGTCTTGCCACTAGGCCACCAGAGCTCCCTTTGTTTCCAACTTTTTGAGATAGCGCCAGACTGCCTTCCACAGAGGCTGTACCGTTTTATACTCATACCAGCAGTGAGTGAGCCACAGAAAGCATAAAAAAAACCCCATTTTAAATGTAAGTAAGCCTTCTCACTCATCAGGAGATGATCCTTCTTGGATTCCAAGCATCCTTTCCAGCTCCAGAAGATCTCTGATGGGTGATCCAGGGTCATTCGTCCAGCAGCAGTGGGAGAGGGCACGCCCCTGCCCCAGTACAAAGGGGGCTGGGAAGAAGTGGGGTTCCATAGAAAAGGTGGCAAGGCAGTGAGTGAGCAAGAGCCCCACCTCCCCCTGCAGCCTTGCAGGGACCACAGTCCAACAGGCAAGAATCAACCTTGAGCAGCTCTGAGTTCCCTGTTGCCACATGGCAAAGAACCAGTGGGTGAAAGACTGGAATCGGGTTTAAATTTATTAGACGGGTGTGGACTAACCTTTCCCTGTGGAAAGCTGACTCCCCATCAGTACGTCACAAATCTAGGAGGAAGTGAAGAATTGATGGCTGCCTCCAACTCCCGAATTCCGCCCCTAATCCCCACACATCATCACCCTGCTGCTTCCTGCTTCCTGCGCTGGGTCTCTGCCTCAGCTTTTGTCTCTCCTTTCCTCCTTCCTTCCCTCTCCCTTCTTCCCTGTCTCTCCCTTCCCTCCTCTCTCTCTCTCCATAAAATGACTCTGGAAACAATATACAATGGCACCATGTAGCGAGGAGGACAATTATTTCCGTCCAGTTTTCACTGGAGCCGTTTTCATACTCATTGTTGCTGAAATGAAGTCTTGACCTTTCCGTGCTGAGAAAATTAAAACTGTCTCAAAGGTTAGAGAAAACAAGTTCCTAAATCCCAGCCGCAAGGGACAGGAATGAAGCAGTCTGTCCTCCCTTCCTGGCACCACACATGACATTATCTGCCTTCCAGAAGATTTTCTCCTTTACCCATCACTGTTCTCTTCAGAGATACCACCAGTCACACCCTCACCCAGATGGCCAGCAGTGGTCAAACTCTTCACAATCAAACAATTATGTCTATTTTTCTCCCCCTGAGACAAAATGACTGCATTCATTGTCTTGTCAACTGTCCTTTCTCCCAAAGAAAGGTGTGCCAATTGGAGAGATTTCTATTTCAACTTAGACTATACAGAGAATAGCTCGATGTTTCACATGCAAAAACAAGGGGCCCTTGCACTGAATAAATATTAGGTGACTCAAATTCATAAATTGTGTGGAGACGAAAGGTCCCTCTTATCAAATCCAGACATCATTAAACTACTGACTTCAGTGTCTGAGCTATAATGTGTCTATCGGAGAAAACCACCAAAATATCTTACAGCTTATAAATATGTCTCGAGAATTACAATAGTATATACATGTGTACATATGCTCCCATATGTGATCAGAAGCTTCCAGATGTTCCTAAGACAAGAAAGAGTGCCTATATTTATCTCTTTTATTCTACCTGTGATGAATGCCCATCATCTATTTAAAATGGGGGGAAGTGAGCCAACTTTAGTCCATTTCTAACATCAAAGTTAAATTAAGTACATAAAAAGATGCTTGAGGACAGCAGAATAACTTTGGAGGATGTTCAAGCAGAGAAAAAAGCACATCTTCCACCTTTTATCAAAATGTTGTTGTTATGTGCCGTCGAGTCGCTTTCGACTCATAGCGACCCTATGTACAACAGCCCTAAACCCTGCTCTGTCTTGTGCCAATTGCTCTGTCTCTCACACACCCATCCCAATTATCCCAGTCACTGAATCAATCCACCTCATAGAGGGCCTTCCCCTCCTGCGCTGTCCCTCCACCCTACCAAGCATGATGTCCCTCTGCAAGGACTGGTCTCTCCTCACAACATGTCCAAAGTATGTTAGACAAAGCCTCAGAATCCTTGTCTCCAAGGAGCTGGCCCATTTAACCCTTTCCAGGATGAATCTGTTTGTTTTCCTAGCAATCCATGGTACTCTCAATACTCTTCTCCAGCACCACAGCTCAAAGGCATCAATTCTCCTTCTATCCTCCTTGGTCATTGTCCAACTCTCTGATAGCATAACAAGTGATTGCAAAGACTATGGCCTGTATCAGATGCACCTTAGTCTCCAGAGAGACACCATTGCTCTTCAGTACTTTGGAGAGGTCCCTAACAGCAGACTTTCCCAAAGTCTCCTTCAATTTCATGGGTAGGTTATCCAAGTTAATCATTTCTAGGATGAAGACCTGACACCAAATACCATGGTGGGCTCTCTGACTAGTGGTCACTGACTTCACGCTCCTTCCTACATGCAGGTTAGTTAGATCAGGACAGGCAAGTCTTGGAGCTGGCATTTGGTGTATCAGTTCAGTGGCTTATTCTCTGGTCCCTTCTCTCTGTAGGACCCTGCCCATCAGCTCAACCTTTCACCTACACATCATACAAGAATAGCTCAGTCATAAAAGGACAAACACTGCATGTAACACTGCTCACAGCTGTTATAAAAAGGACAGTCATGGCGGGGGTTGTGGAAAGACTAGGAAAAGAGTGGATAGATAATAAACACTGCATTAGAACAGATGAGGGGAAGAACTTCCCAAAGGAACATGTGATTAGGCATTATATGTGTGAGAACAATCGCAAACAAGGGATACATTGTGGGATAGGCTGGGGGAGGGGGAAGAAAATGTGCAACAATGAAAAAATAATTACTATTAAATAAATTTTATTGGGTTAAAAAAATCAATCATCCACCTTCATGCAGGAAGCCTCTCTTGACCGTCCCCACGTCCCCGTTAAGGGAGATGGAGTCTGCTCCCACAGGTCTGCTCAAGTGCACATACTGAGTACCGGTGGCTGGTGTACTTCTTCAACAGCAGTAGAGTGTCCTTGAACTTCAGTCTTTCTGATGTTGTTTCCCCAACAAGGGCAAAACAATGGCCCCCATGAATACCCTTGCCTCAGTCTCTGGAGCCTGGGAGTGTTTTATTTTAAGTAATAAAAGGGATTTTTTTGGTAGAATGAAAGTTATGGAACTTAACGTAGGGGAATTTTCCTTGGATGAGCCCAGTCCAGCCACAAGAGTCCTTAGAAATAGATTTCAACTTGTGACAATGCAATGTGTACAGAGTAAAACTGTCTCATAGGGTTTCTTCTCAATGGCTGACTTTTCTAAAGGAAGCCATCAAGTCTTTCTTTCTGCCTCTGTGTGGACTAGAACTTCTTACTATCTGATTACCTGCCAAGCCCATTAACCATTTGCACCATCCAAGGACCACCAGGCAGTTTTGTTGCATCAGCTAAATTTTTATTCATTATCAATCTTATTCCCAATTCACTTCTGCATGTCCAGTACTCAGAATAGTTGTTAATCCTCAAAGCACTTTTGTAAATTGAATGTATGTTTTGTTATTATCATCGTTAGTTGCCTTTGAGTCATTGCTAATTCATTATGATCCCGTGTACAACAGAACCCTGCCAAGTCTGCACTGTCCTCAGTCTCTGCTGTGTTTAACATATTATTGTAGCCATTGTGCCTATTCATTTCATGGAAGGCCTCTCTCTATGACAGTGGTCCTCTCCTTTATCAAGCAAGATGTCCTTCTCCAGAGACTGTCCCCTCCTAAAGCATGATAGTATGTGGAATGAAACTTCACCACACTCACTTCTAAGGAGTGCGCTGACTGAACTTCTTCAAAGTCCTCTAAGTCACGAGTGAGAGTCCAGGGCTCCAAGGTGCAGCAGTGTTTGGAAAGAGGTTGAAAGTGTGGGATGGGTGGAATCAGAGGCATAAGAAGCCTGGACTGTGGCTGTATCCTAGAGCCTCTGAGCTGTTGCTGGAGCATCTAAAAGAAGAAAAAGATGGCATGCATATCTGTATTAGACAACTCACACTAAAACTGAGTGTGTGTTTAACTGCCTCCACCAACAACAGCCTTGTTTGCTAGGAGACAAAAAGAACTAGGTGATGCCTGGTTACCATTCCTGAATGTTTTGCTCAAAGAACCTATAGAAGAGTCATGATTAAAAGAGGTAAAATGCCAAACAGAACTTTGTTTACATAGAATTCAGGCTTAGCACGGCCACTGAATCTTGATGAACTCCAAAAACTGCAGAGGGTCAAAGACTGCAGCCTTCAGTATGGACTGAGGCTCAATGTCAAGAACAAAGATTCTCACCACTGGACCAATTGGTAGCATCAGGATGGATGGCAAAGAGATTGAGATTGTTCACAGCTTCAGTTTGCTCGGCTCCATGGTCAACACTCTTGGCACCAGCAGTCAGGAAATAAAAAAAAACGTATTGCGATGGGAAAGTCTGCTGTTAGGGACCTCTCTAAAGTACTCAAGAGCAATGGTGTCTCTCTGGAGACTAAGGTGCACCTCATACAGGCCATGGTCATTGCAATCACTTGTTATGCATCAGAGAGTTGAACAATGACTAGGGAGGATAGAAGGAGAATTGATGCCTTTGAGCTGTGGTGCTGGAGAAGAGTATTCAATGTACCATGGACTGCCAGGAAAACAAACAGATTCATCCTGGTGAGGGTTAAACCAAGCTACTCCTTGGAGGCAAGGGTTCTGGGGCTTTGTCTAACATACTTTGGGCATGTTGCAAGGAGGGACAGGTCCTTGGAGAGGGACATCATGCTTGGGAGGGTGGAGGGACAGCACAAGGGGGAAGACCCTCTATGAGATGGATTGATTCAGTGACTGGGGTAATCGGGATGGATGTGTCAGAGGCAGTGCGATTGGCACAGGATAGAGCAGGGTTTAGGGCTGTTGTACACAGGGTCGCTATGAGTCACAAATGACTCGACGGCACGTAACAACAACAACAAATTAATCTTTAGACTGAAACCATAAATAAAAGAAAATACATGTAATCTTCATTGTTGTTAAGTGCCATTCAGTCAACTCTGGATCTTATTGACCCCCATGTGCAACTAAATGAAACATTGCCCATACCCGCATCATTTTTAAAAGTGTTGCTAGGTTTCAACGCTTTATTGCACTCACTGTGTCAGTCTCTTCCCTTGAGGATCTTCATATTTTTTTCTTGGCTCTCTGCTTTTCCAAACATGATGCCATTCCCCAAGGACTGGTCACTCCTGATAACATGTCCAAAGTATGTGAGTTGTTTTTCACCATCCTAACTTCTCAGAAGGGTTCTGGCTACTCTTTGTCCAAGACAGATTTGAGTGAAATTTTTCCTTCTGCCAACTCCTATTATATTCAGTATTCTTTGCCAACTCCACAATACAAAGGCATTCATTTTTCATGCTTCTTTATTATAAAATGCTTTTTAGAAGATTGAAAATACCATGGTTTGGGTCAAGTGTACCTTAGTCTTTGCCTTAAGCAATACCAGAAGAAAACCCTGTGTTTGAGATTCTTTTAACAACCCTACAGGAAGGAGTAGACATGCTGCAGAGGCTTTTTGGTGCTGCCAATCTTCATGGAAGCAAGCTGCCTTATCTATCTTCCGCAGAGCGCATAATAGATGCAAACAGCCATTAACAGACCAATGCTTAACCTACCGTGCCACCAGGGTTCCTTGCTCCTTATTAAGCAATTAAAAAAAAATACAATACAAAACACTCACTGCCATTTAATCTTCTGCCTTAATCATTGTACTGTCTTAAAGAAGGAACTATATGGCTTCAAACTAAACAACAGCAAATAAAAGTGTGAAAGTGTCCTGTGGTAAATGTCGGGGACTGATAGTCGTGAGGGAGGAACAGCTTAGCAATGAAGGGTAAGAATTGTGCACACAAAAGTTGTTGAATAAGTATCTGTTCTGCTGTTTATATTTCAACAACAATATTTTAGAATTTTAATAGTAATGAGAAGATATAATTCACATGCACAAATCATGCTACCAACTGTAGAGAAGATGAGTTTTGCTGCTCTTGAAAGCAAAGCCAAGATAACATGGAATCTGTGGTGAATGAACATAGAGGGAAATAGGATGGGATTCTTGAACATGTCTATGTTAGACAGTATGCAGTTGTTACAGCATGGCAACAAAATCTAGTCACTCCAGTACAGCAAACTGACAGACAAGTGTTGTACCCGTAAAAGCAAACCACGAACAAGCAAGTATACACCTACACAAATAATAAAATAATCAATAATACCCAAGTTATTACCCTAATACAGCAAACTGACAGACAAGTACTGTACTCGTAAAAGCAAGCTACAAACAAGCAAGCAAAGATTTATCCTAAAACAAGCCTACATGCTATGGAAAATAGAAAACTAAACTGTCTGATCACTCTTCTGTTCTAGGGTATTTTGAGGACATGTCAAGATGTGGGGAACCCAGCCTGGAGCAACATGTTGTGGTTTTTCATTGTTGTTAGGTCCAGTGGAGTCAGTTCTGACTGCCAATGACCCTGTGTATAAAAGAAAAAGCACAGCTCAGTCCTGCACCATCCTGACAATCATTACTATATTCGAGCCCATATAGATGCTGTAACTACAGCTTATTTTTTCTTGGTGACATTTTATGATGTAGTTATATCACTTTACAAAATGGAAAAAGTTATAGTCAAGATATTGCTGTCATTTTATACTAGATAAATGCTTACTGTGTTGCATTTAACGCCAGGTTGCAAATATGGTTATTTTTCAGATTAACTTATATGTCATGTGTTGATTTGGGACTCGATTGTCCTTCAGCTCCGTGTTCAAGGATTTCTCTCTGATAACTCCAGAAATTCAGGAATTCCACTGGTTTCTACACAGTTGTCTTATAGTAAGAAACTCTTTCCCTATGTCATTTTTTTTAACCACTCCACTTTATAGATCGGTGTAGTGCTGGTCTAAATTCACTTTATTCTTGATCAATGACAGTTCCAATTCTGATTTCTCTGCAATAAATAATTGCAAAATCAAACTTAGGTAACGTCTTTCAGAAAATATTTTTCACTGTGATGCCTAATCGTTTGCCGGAAGCAAACTCATTTTTTTCCCGTCAAAGGATACGGAACTTGACCCATAAACAAAACAAAGCAAAATTAAATCAGTTATCACTTGCTGTTGACTTGACCCCAATTCACAGTGTCCTCATGTGCTCCAGAGTAGAACTGTCTTTCACAGGATTTTAGATGGCTGATTTTTTCTCTGAAGTCGATTTCCAGTTTTTTTCCTAGCTACTTCTCAGGGGATTCAAACGTATGATCTTTCAGTCAGCAAGTTGAGTGCTTACTGTTGTCCCTACTGCCCGGGCATTAATCTATGTTTTGTGAAATGATGATTGAAAGGGTACTTCAAACCTTGGTTCATCCTAATAAATTTCTATGTTAAAGTACAGAGATTTCACTTATTTAAGATCTCTGTGAGTTTGTTTCTTTGGAATGCAATTACATTTGACAGATTTAAGCCTTTGTTTCCTTCTGAAAAAAGCCAAGAGCAAGAACTTGTATTTAATTGCCTTGAACCTGGAGAAAGGATAAAAGTTATACAAGCATTCAGGTCTTTTGTTCATAGGGTCACTATGAGTCGCCTACGACTCGACGGCACTTAACAACAACAGCAGCATAGAGAGAGATCAGTTGGCCTAGTAGACAGAAAGTGATGCTACCAAGCCAAAGGTGGGTGACTTTAATCTGTGGTCCTCAGGCCTATTTTTAATTGTTTTTGGTGAAACATTCTTCTAGGTCATATAGTCCTGGTCTTTCCACTTGCTGTACAGAGGTAACTCGTGGTTTCTGTGAAGCTGAACACTGTGACACTGATGTGTCATATGGGATAATGGTTACCCATGGTGGACAGTGTTTGGTGGAGCTCCCCGATTAAAACAAGCTTGGAAACAGGAGTGGCATCCACTTTGGAAATAGCTTGCCTCTGGATGAACCTGGAGAAAGGATGAAAGTTATACAAGCGTTCAGATCTTTCGTTAATAGAGTTGCTGTGAGTCACCTATGACTCAATGGCACTTAACAGCAACAGTTGGTGTCAAAGCTGAACTCCTATCTTAAAGCATCTTACTCCAACTTTAAGGATATCTTCCCAAAATTTACATGACTGTGAATATTTGCCTTGTTTGCTCTCTACCAACATGAGACATTTATTCATGGTTGTTGATTGCTGTTATAGCAATTCCCTGTGTGTTTGACTAGAATTCTGTTCCATAGGGGTTTAATGGCTACTTTTTCAGACAGGTGAATGTTCATGACCACTCAAAGGAATCTTGGAACAAAGGCCTGGCAATCTGTTTCTTCAGAACACACCATTGAAACCCTCAAGATCCCAGTTCTGTTTCAATACACACAGGGTCACTGTGAGTTTCAATAGAGTTGATTGCAGTGGAGGTTTGGTTTAAGCATTTTACCAAGGAGCCAAAGGTTCACTGAAAAGAATCCCAGGTCTGGTGTTTTATTGTTGTTTTTTTTATAATGTGGTATTCAAGAAAAGCTGTATAACTGTGAATAGTAACATAGATATTAACTTCCTTCACAGGGCTTGTTAATTTGTGTTAGAGTTCATTTAATCAGATCCTGACTCCATAGCGATTAAAGATATGCAATTAGTAAAATATGAATCATCTATCTTTGTCATCTCTCATTCCTTGCTGTTTTGATCTGTGCCTCTGACGAGGTAAATAATACTGAATCATGAAATAATTTCAAAATCTTACTTGGAGTCATCACTCAGCAGGTTGCAGGAGACAGATCCTGTAATAAAGGAAATTAACAAGGCAAACAGAAAATTAGAAATAACATTAATTTTTAGTCTACTATTATCTCCGCATTGCTGAGACCATCTGTGCTACTGATTTTTCCATTTAAAATAATTGGATTGACAATGCATAATCTCAACTCCTGCTGTTCCCATCAACCTGTTGCTTAACAAGATCACTGTTTATTTGTTGTTTTGTTTTTATTTTCTATTGGTTTGCTTGAAAAGTTCATATAATTGTGTTTCACACTATTCTTCATTCACATTGTGTTTCATACAATCATTCTCATGCATTGTGTTTTATAAAATCAATCACCATTGGACCTTGTCCATGATTACCCTGTCTTTTTCACCCAGATCTTTCTCATTTCCTTCCCTCATTCCCTCCACCCACCGAACTGTGCAACCTTGTGGTTTCCCCCTACTCATCTTCAGACCTCCTCTCCTACCCTTCCCACCTTGGGTTCCCACACATGTTTTACTAGTTATCCTTCTATTTTTGCGATAATGGTCTTATATAGTATTTGTTTGTAAGAGACTGTGTTAGTTCGCTCAGCGGAACGTTCTCCAGCCTCTCCTAACTTATGTAGTGGTTTTGTTCGTGGTTTTTGTTGTTGTTGTTGTTGTTGTTGTTTTTAAATTGTTGCTCCTGAGTGCTGCATAGTATTCCATTGTGTGACTTTACCACAATTTCTCAACCCATCCAGCTGTGTTTGGACGTTTGTTCTTGTGATGATGAATAAAGCTGCTATGAACATTGGTGTACAAATCTCCGTTTGTATCTCAATTTTCATTTCCATGGTGTATATTTTTAGTAGTAGAATAGATGGGTCGTATGGAGTTTCTATGTTCAACTTGTTGAGGAAACGCCAAACTGTCTTCTAGAGAGGCTACACCACTTTACAATCCCACCAACAGTGTATGAGAGTTCCTGTCTTTCCACATCCTCTCCAACATTTATTGTTTGCTGTCCTACTAAACTCTCCTACTGGACTGAGATGGCATCCCATTGTGGTTTTGATTTACATTTCACTTATTGCCAGTGATTTTGAAAATTTCTTCATATGTCTGTTGCCCACCTGAAAGCCTTCCTCTGTGATAAATCTTTCCATGTCTTTTGCCCATTTTGTTATCAGTTTTTTTCTTCTGTTATAAGACACTTGTCTGAGATGCTATTACCAAATATTTGTTCCCAGTCAGGAGGGCTTTCTTTTCACCCTGTTGAGAAAAGGTTTTGATGAGCACAGAGATTTAATCTTTAGAAGGTCCCATTCATCAATTTTATCTTCTCTACATTGTGCTCTTCTGGCTTCTAAGCTTGGCCCCAGTTTGTCTCTTCTGAATTTTATGGTTTTGGGCTTTACTTCCAGGTCTGTGATCCACCATGAGTTGATTTTCGTGTATGTGAGACATAGATTCTGTTTTCAGTTTTCTGTAGGTAGCTATCTAGTTTGCCAGCACCATTTAATGAAGAGATTGTCATTTCCTCATTTGATGAGTTTTTATTTCCTTGTCGAGTATCAGTTGAACATAAATGTTGTTGTAGCTATTGTTGTTGTTGTTAGTTGCCATCAAGTCAAGTACAACTCATAGCAACCCTGTAAATACAAGATCTGAAACCAGTCCTGTCCTGCACCATCCTGACACTTCCTGACACACAAGAGCCCATTGCAACAGTCAACATGTCAGTCCACCTGGATGAGGGGCTTCCTCTCCTTCGCCAACCCTCCACCCTTCCCAGACAGCTAAACTGTTGTTCTCTTTGCTGTTTTAGATGCATTTTATTTCCCTCTCTTGTTGTATTGCCCTAGCAAGTACTTCCAGTACAATATTGAATAGAAGTGGTAATACTGGGCATCCTTGTCCTGTATCTGTTTGAAAGGAAAATGCTTTTAGTCTTTTTCCATAGAGATGATATTGGCTCTTGGTTTTGCAATATATGCTTTTCACTTTGTTGAGGAAATTCCCTTCTATTCCAATTTTGCTGAGTGCTTTAATCAAGAAACGATGTTGGATTTTATCAAATACCTTTTCTGTACCAAATGCTAAAATCATATGGGTCTTATTCTTTGCTTTGTTAATGTAGTGAATTACTTTGATTGGTTTTCTTATGCTGAACCATCCTTACATAACTGGTATGTATCCCACTTGGTCATGATGAATTATTTTTTATGTGCTTATGGATTCTATTGGCAAGGATTTTTTTAAGAATTTTTGTTTCCATGTTCATGACAGATACTGGTCAGCAGTTTTATTTTTTTAAAAAATATCTTTGCCTGGTTTTTGTATTCTTGCTCCCTAGAATGTCTCTGTGAGTGAAAGTAAGAGAAAGCCTTTTGTCCTGTTTAGCCCCTTGGGTGGCCCCGCAGCTGCAGAGGAAAGCATCCCCCAATGTAGGGACCTAGATCCCCAAGGAAGCCTCAGTTCCGTCTCCCCACAAGCAATGGAGAGTGCTCACTCTAAGCTCAAAGCCTCACCTATCTCACCTGTTCTCCTGTAGCTTAATGTCTTCCTTTGTCTCTGGATTAGCCAGAATCACTGTTGGATTTTTTTGTTTTGTTTTGGTTTGGATTTTTTTTTTTAATTATTTGTGTGTGTGTGCCGTCAAATCAGATCTGACTGGTACAGGAGGAGATTGTTCCTCCCTTTCCAGCAGAGCATCTAGTGGATTTGAACCATGCACCTCAGGGATTGCAGTTCAGCTTCTTGCCACTAGGCCACCAGAGCTCGCCGAGAATCACTGTTTTTAATATCCCAACACAAACAGGTATTACCCATATAATTGATCACTATCTGAAAGAATGTCAGTCTCCAACACCTGTCTCCCTTTAGCTTGATAGGTGCATCCGACATCGTGTTTCTTCTGTAAAGGATCACCTTAAGGCATGACCTTCCAGCCGTGGTACAGTTTCTGGTCTAGTTCTAGAGAAGCGCTGATTTAAGTGTGAAGTGGCTCTGTCTTAGTTTCTCAGTACAGACTTAAAACCATGCCCACCGGCAGGTCCCTTGCTGGTGAAAGAAGTCTTGCAAACTCTACTGCTGGTTTTGTAGTAACTCTCGGGATACCCTGTGTTACAAGTCAGCCTCACCTTTTAAATAAACTCTAGTGCAGAAGGAAGCTCTAGTGCAGCAGTCCACAGGGAGATGGACTAACTCAAAGACCGCGTGCATCTCTGGCGGTTCGAATCCACCAGGGGCTCCTCCCGAGAAAGATGGATCATCTCCTCTTATATGAGTCACAGCCACAGAAACCCAAGGGAGGGTCAGCTCTGAGTCTGTTTTGCCTCAACAACAATGAGTTGAGTGCAGAAGGTGAGAGCTACTTTCTTCCAGATGTGAGAGTGAAGATACCCGTTTATTAATTATATTAACTATATTAATGTCACTTGCCTCCCTGTCAAATACAACTCAGGATGACCATGTGTCTGTCAGAGTGGAACTAAGCTCCATAGGTTTTTCAGGGGCTATTTTAAGTGGGGAAATGTCAGTCCTTTAACAAATGGTGTTGGCAAAATTGGAAAACCCTCTGCAGAAAACTTAAGCAAGATCCACATTTCACACCATATCTAGAAGTAAAAACAAAGACTACAAACTTCATCAGAGAAAAGCTAGGAAGAACTCTAGAAGCCCTAATCCACAGAATGAACAGTTCCAAGCATAATAAAAGACCTACAACCAGGAGAATGTGAAATAGGTGAATGGGACCTTCTAAATCAAATCCCTATGCACATCAAAAAACTTCAAGAGGCTAAGAAGGAAACGTACAGACTTAGAGAAGATATTTTGAAATTACATATCTGATAAAGGACTTCTATCTAAAATTTATAAAATACTCCAGCACCTTCATCAAAGACATTCAGATGGCTAACAAACACATGAAGACATGTTCAAAATTCTTAGTTATCAGAGAAATACAAATTAAAACAACTATGAGATACCATTTCATCCCAGTAACAATAACAAAGTTCAACAGGACAACAAACAACAAATGCTGTTGAGGTTGTGGAGAGATTGGAACTCTTATCCACTACTGTTGGGAATGTAAAATGGTACAGTTATTATAGGAGGTGGGCTGGCACTTCTCAAAGAGTTGCAAATAGATGTACTATTTCACCCAACAATTCCACTCTTGGGAATATGTTGTTGTTGTTGTTGTGTGCCATCGAGTTGCCTGCAACTTATAGCGACCCTATATACAACAGCCCTAACCCCTGCTCTATACAGTGACTGAATCAATCCATCTCATTGAAGGTCTTCCTCTCCTGTGCTGTCCCTCCACCCTCCCAAGGATGACATCTCTCTCCAAGGACTGATACCACCTTGCAACATGTCCAAAGTATGCTAGGAAGCTTCAGAATCCTTGCCTCCAAGGAGCAGCCTGGCTTCACCCTCTCCAAGATGAACTTGTTTGTTCTCCTAGCAGTCCATGGTATATTCAATACTCTTCTCCAGCAACACAGCTCAAAGCCATCAACTCTCCTTCTATAATCCATAGTCATTGTCCAGCTTTCTGATGCATAATAAATAATTGCAAAGACTATGGCATGTATCAGGCCCTAAAGAAATCAGAGTCATGACTCAAACAAATATATGCACACCCATGCTTATTGCTGTGTTATTCACAAAAGCAAAGAGATGAAAGCAACTCAACTGTCCACCAACAAACAAATGGACAGAAAAATTATGATCCCTTCATGCAATGGAATATTGCACAGCACTGAAAAACAATGAACTTGTAAAACGTTACACAGCATCAGGGAGCCTAGAGGACATTGTGCTGAGTGAAATATCTCAGTCACAAAAGGGCAAATACTGCTGTCATAAAATAGGACGGAAATGGGGGGATTGGGGGAAAATGAGAAAAGAGTGAGTAGATAGATAATGAACACTGCATTAGATTAGATGGGGAGAACTGTCTGAAAGGAATATATGATTAGGCGTTATATGTATGACAATAATTTGTAACAAGGGGTGCATTGTGGGGAGAGTTGGGGGAGGGGGAAGAAAATGTGCAACAATGGGAGAAAAAAAACCCACATTTTTCTATGTCTGAAAAAAAAGATTGATAACTCAAACCTACCAATTGCATCTCCAGAGAAATATGAAATGATTTGCTCTTACAAAGATTTATTGTCTTGGAAACCACACGGAATAGTTCTACATGTCCTCTAGGAACACTAGGAGTCAGAATCCACTTGATGACAATGAGTACACATTTAAGATTTAACTGCTAAATTTGCAAAACATAAGTAATACCAAGACCATGACATCACCAGGCAAGACAGCGTTGAGGTCCAGACCACTCAGATCTCCAAAATCCCTCTTGAAAACATTAGTGTATATTTTTGCCAATGCTTTTTCTGAGCATGTCATTCGATGGGACCAGATATCGGGAAAAGACAACATTCTGGGGAAATTTAAGGTTAAGGGGAGAAAGCTCCCCAGTGAGATGGCTTGACTACAACAGTGGACTTAGCACAGCAGAGATTGTGAAGATAGTGCAAGATAGGGCCGGGTTCTAGCTCCTTGAACAAGGGCTTCTATAAGCTGAGTCAATGCCACATAACAATAACCACAGACATGACTGGATCACGCAGGAGGATATATGTCAGTGTTATGCAAAGGCTATGATATTTTATTAAAGGAATTAGGATGAATATGCATTGGTTTTGCTATGATAGGGTTTGGAGGGAGGCCTTGGGACTAATGCCTTGAGCAAACCAAAGGATGAATGTATTAAAATATCTAAAGAGCAAGCCATCAGATTTCAGCAATAAAAGTTTTCCAGTTACAGATCCCATGTGAAAAAGACTGTATATTAACTTTATGAACTTTGTATGTATATTAGTATAAAATAATTTTAAGAAAATTCTCAGTTGAACAGGGAAAAGGAACAGTCGTGTTTGACAGGAATGGGTAAATCAGAAATTGGCTATCTAAAAGGGGAATATTAGGGCATGAGGCGTGAAGTAGTGGGATTACAAGCTTTCATGAATGTAGTTATTAAAGATGTTTGTAAGGGACAAACCCCCCTAATAATACACATGCATGCAACAGAATGTAAATGACAGATTGTATAAAACACAAAGTACATGCATGCGATGCAATATGTATTAATGATAAAAATGTTAATTTAAAAATCTCTAAAGGTCTTTTCCAGCTACAATTCCCCAGTTGGCCTATTTGCAGTCTTGTCACTGGGGACTGAGCCTGGTAGAGAGGGAGGACACGGTGTTCACAGCCACACACATGGCTTCCCATGATCTCCTGGATGGAAAAGGCCGTTTTAAAGGCTGGCTTGTTGTTATTTCATTTTCTGGGTGTTATTTTTTTCCCCAGAAGAGAAACAACTACCAAATTGTGCCGCCTTTATTGCAAGATCCTGCGCGCTGCGAGTTTTCTACTCGCATGCGTAGAAAAGCTCATAGGCTCTCACCCAGGTTTCCCACGCCATTAGTTTCTCACCACAGCAAACAATATCCAAAGCAAGGCTCTAATGTTGAAAGAAATGAGTTTTATAACCCCAGCCTAGTCATGGGGACCACAGTGACATCCCCGCCCCCGCAGGTGGGGAGACAGGCATCTGTTTTATTGGAAAGATTTGGGCATGAAGTTCAAAGATGTGACCTTACGTGTATTTTCTGAAATCCTAGATCCCTCCTGGCCACATGACCACATCTCTTGGTCATTCAGCTTTGGAGAACATATGGGGACAGTTTTCTGCGGGTGGCAGAGGACAGCGTATGTGGTTAGGACCTTAAAACTCATGAAATCCTAAGACCCCTCTACTTTTGAGCCACTGGCAAGCCGAGACCATCTGTAAATAGCTAACCCTCAAAATTTGTAATGCAGGTCCAAACGTAAATGAGTGCTTACCGAATGCTTATGGAATTAATGTTGTAGAATAAAGGTAATAATTGCTCATCTGCCTGGCTGCACTCTTCCTAATTATCTATAACTTCATTTCTGAAATGAACAAGCGAGATGGAGTTGGGAAGTAGACCCATGACTTTTTTTACAAATGAATTCAATATGCAGATATCCTTTAAAAGATCCAATTCAAGGTGTGAATGGAGGGAATGGAGTTTTCTCAGTGAGGAATTTTGAACATATTAACAGCCTTATCGCTATGAGAGAGAAAAAAATAACATGGAATGATAGTCACCAAATAGGTACTTTTAGTGGTTGGGAGGTACAAACAGTGAACTTGCTAAATTAAGTGATCAAGTAAAAGGTTGCAGGTTCAAGTCCACCCAGAGGTACATTGGAAGAAAGACTTGTGTACTTCAGAAAAAAAGAGCCGCTAGAAGCCCAGGAGAAATGAAAAAGGCCAGATGTGTCAGTCTAGGAGACTGATGGAACGCCTGAGATTATATTGCCTTTCCTCAACCCTTGAGTTCAGAACAATACTCACCCCTGTGGATGAACTTTTATCCTTTTTTTATTCCCCGACCCAACAATGAATGAATTACAGAAGATCAAAAAGATATTACTTCTTTTCCTTGTTGTTGTGTGCTTGGAGTCAGAACCAACTCACAGCTGACTCTTCAGCGAGTTTTCAGAGACAGTTAATCACATGAGAGGAGACTGCCCAGCCTTCTCTCACAGAGCAGCTGGTGGATTTGAACCTTGTGCCTTTGGGATCATAGCCCAGCTTCTTAACTTCTTACCTCGAGGCCACCAGAGCTCCCTAAAGAGAAACTGAAGTTCCTCCTATCATGTTCCTTCAAATTGTTTCTTCATTACCTTTCTAATGCCTGGTTTATTTTTGGTGGACAATCTTAACAATTGGTGTTATCATTCATCACGTATTTGTATGAGATTTATCCTGTTAAATATGTAAGTAAATTACCAAAGAAGAGAGGAAGGAATCAACTCGAGGAAAAAAACAGCTGAACTATTCTCGTCTAAACACAGCCTGGCTGTGCTGTGTCCCTGTTTCTGTTTCTTTGAGTTAGTAATTTTGTTGGGTTTTTTTTCCCCCCTCCAAAGAAAAACTACTACAAATTTGCTGGTTTTGTCATTGTGATGAACCACAGAATCAGATCTGACTCCTAACAGACCCTATCGCGGGTTTTAAGAGGCTGTATGTACACTGAACAGCAGAGCCCATCTTTCTCCCTTGGAAAACTGGTGGATTCAAACCTCCTACCTTTAGATTGGCAGTGCAACTCCTTACCACTTGGTCATGACTATTCCCTGAATTCACCCTACCTTTATTTAAAAAGTTATCCAACGAAGGACAGCTAGTCCACAAAAGAAATAGTAATCACCGCTCTTCATGCAAAAACAAAAGCAAAAAGGAGACAAAATGTACTAGATAAATGAAACTTGAAGCTGCATATGACTTGTACTGTATCAAATTGATTTAAGGCACAAAAAAAGTCACTGAGGCTTTTTCAATTTTTTGTTTTGTTTTGGGGGGGTTGTTTTGTTTTTTTGTATTTCAAAACAAACTCTGGCCAATTATACTGAAGAAAAATATGACATGATTTCTTTTTCACCAGTCTGTTCTGGCGTGCTTCTAATGATATCAGAATCACCTGGATCAATGAGGGCCAATGTGCAGACTCTGTAGTATTTTCCACATGCTGTGCCCAGTTTAATATTATTGCCACTGTAGTGATGGACACGAGTGTTGGCCAACGTAATGTAGTACTTGATTTCAGATTTCCTCAAGGCTGGGCAGTTGTTGGCGAGGATGACCAACTTGACTTTTCCGTGCCTGGTCATCTTCAGAGTCTGCTTGTACCCCAGCACGTATGTCCCACTTTTTATAACAATTTGTAGTCTAGAGTTCACTGACTCCAGGGACTTTTTCATCTTTAGCAGCCACCATCTTCTCACCTTAGTTAGATACCAGCCAGCCCTCCACCTACAGCTGCTTAAACAATGGCCAGGGAGGGATAAAATGAAGCTTTTTCAGTTATTAAGAATGAGCAAGTTGAGTGAAATATCTCAGTCGCAAAAGGACAAATACTGCATGGTGCCACTGCTGTAAAAGGGGACTGATATCAGGGTGGGGGTAAGACTGAGAAAAACTGGATAAATTGTGTATACTGCACTAAAACAGATGAGGGACTAAATAATTTAAAAGCGATGTATGATAGGGTATTATGGTTATCAGAAGAGTACACAATTAAGGTTGCATAGTGGAATGTACTTGAGGCGGTGGGAGGGGTGTGGGGGGATTGTGTACCAGGGAGGGAGTCTTTCTTTAACTTTTGAAAGAGAGGAGCGAACTGGGGGCGGGGGGAGAGGGCTGGGCGGGGAGAGAAGTGCAGCAATGAATGAATGGAAATCCAAATTCCCTGTAAATGTTCATTAAAATTATTTTAAAAAAATTAAATTTTAAAAAACTATCACATAAAAAAAAAAGAATGAGCAAGTTGAGTGTCAGAAGACCAGAGATCAACCTGAGACAGAACTGACCTAGGACTGTGGCTCCAGGGAGAACCAGGGGCCTTCACTGAAGACATAGGGGAGAGGCCACAATAGGCTAAAATAGCTTTGTAATCTGATTTAAGCCCAGAGGCTGACAGTCACAAGGCCTGTGAGTATCCTTGAGAAGTTGTCCTGACTTGTGTCCTGTTACCAACCTGATATGTAACTTGTCAGCTTCCCTAACATAAACCCCCTAACAATGAGTATAGTTCTGCCTAGTCTGTGTAGCTATTGCACTGGATTCAGACCCAGCGATTTCGGGAGAAAGATGGTCAGTCTCCTCCTGTGTGATTTACAGCCTCTGAAAGCTCACTGGAAGGTCAGTTGTGAGTCAGTTCAAACTCGACAGCAGTGAAGGAGTTATTAAAAAGGCACTGGGCTATTCTCATCGTGTGAGGATGTTGGACTTTAGGGATCCATGTTGAGTTTTAGACTGTTTGAGTATGTGTGTGTGTGTAAACTGTAGAGGAGTGTGAGTTGAATTTTGAGCTCTTTGTTTGTGTGAATATGTAGAAACAGAATGTTGAGCTTTGTGTTTGTAAATTTGAACAAGAGTATGCATGTATTTGCTAAATTTGAGCTCTGTGTTTGTATGTATGTTAATGTGTGTGTTTGTGGGTATGTGTGAAATTTGGAGAAATGTGTGTACTGAATTTTGAGCTGAGTTTGTATGTGAGAAATTAGGTATAGAATTGGAAGAAGAATGTGCATTGCATTTTGAGATGTGTGTTTGTGTGAGTGTGTAAATGTGGAGGATGATGTGTGTATGTATTGGATTTTGAACTGTGTGTGTGGAATCTGGAGAGGTATGTGTATTTGATTGTGATCTATGTGTGTAAGAGGGAGTGTATGTGAAATTTGGAGGATTGTATGTGTGTGGTGGGCTGCCAGTTGTGTAATTGTGTATGTGCACATATAGAAAGATACCATCTAGAATGCACCATAGACTGCCAAGAGGAAGAACAAGCCTATCCTGGAGTGAGTGAAACCTGGTTGCTTCTTAGAAGCAAGGATTTTGAAGCTCTGTCTCACATACTTTGGGTATATGGCCAGGAAGGATCAGTCCTTGAAGTACATCATACTTGGAAGGGTAGAGGGTCCGCGTAGTAGAGGTAGACCCTAAAGGAGATGGATTGACACCCTGAGTGTGGCAATGGAGGGAGGTGTATCAGAGCCAGTGAGGTTGGCTCAGGATAGGGCAGGGTTCAGAGCCATTGTTCATAGGATTGCTATGAGCCCTAGCTGACTCGATGGCACATACAACAATGTGTGTGTATGAGAAAGACTGTATGTGACATTAGGAGGATTGTATATGTGTGGACTATGAGTTGTGTGTTTGTGTATGTGCATGTGAAAGTGAGAGGGAGAAAGAATGGATGAGATTAGAGAGAGGGAGAGAGATGGGGGGGGGGGGGGCTGTGAGCTGTGTGCCTGTGTCTGTACATGGCCACAAGCATGTTGTGAGTAGAGCCATGTGTATTTTCACAGTGAGGACACACAGAGAGAAGGACCCTGTCCCAGTGGGTGGCCTTTTCTATTTACCTTTCTCCTTCTCACTAAGGCCATAAAACTGGGCAGAGGGACTCTTGTTGTTGTTTGAAAGTTTGGGAGGCCTGAATTACTCCCTCTTCAAAACCCATTTCCTTTCTCAGAAACATGGGGCCTCTTCATCACTTCTAAACAGCCACCCCAGGGGATGTTGCTTGCAAACTCTCTAAAAGGACCTTTTTGGTTCTTTCCCCTCAAACAGAGGCTGCTTTCCGTTATCTCAGCTCTGCCCCAGGCTTCTGAGCCCATAAACCAAGGATAGTTCACTTATTTCAATTAGGAGGATAGTTAGAGTGCACACAGCCAAGACAAAAGCCTGTTCTAACCAATTCTTCCAAAGCATTGGGAGCTGCATGTGTGTGTACCCAGTGTCCGAGCACTTGTGCGAGTGTTTAGGGCGCAAGCACATATGCCAAGAGTGGAGGCTCCTACAGCAACATTGCTGACCAGCGATTCCATTGTCCCCTTGGTGATTTGAAGCTCCGTGAAGCCTCCTTTATAAGGAGCAAGCTCAAGAGGCCTCGCCCTCACTTAAGACAACGCCAAAATGCGCTTTTGTTTTGCTTTGGAAAAGGGAAGAGAGAAGAGGAAAAGCTTCACCACTCAAGAGACTGATGAATCGCTTTTGCTAAACAGAGACTCTTTGCACTCATAAATGCGGGCCTCATAAATTTCTCCAAATTGTTTACGTGTGAGGATGAGCCTTGTAAACAGCATGGCCTGGTCAAGGCGAAGGCTGGGTCCTCTGCAAGGGCTGGGCCGAGACAGGCCGCCCGATTGTAAGGCTGTGTTTGGGAAGCTTGGTCCAAGTTTACATTTCCAGCCCTTGTTTCACTCCCTTTGTTTATGGCAGCACACAAGAGCAGGCTCTGGGAACTTCTCGGGGGAAGTCACAGAAGAGCACACTGTCCTGGGGAGGAGGAGTGCGGGGGACACCCGGCAGTGTGTGCTTCGGGAAGTAGGAGAGTGGAGGAACCCCGTGTGCTGGCTGTAATCCTGAGTCGCATCCTTCTATATATCTAACTGGCAGAGAGTTTGTGTGTCTGACGGTGTGGAGGAGTGACCCAGGGAGAGTTAACTCTGAGAAAGCCCCACCACATCAGCCATTCGTACAGCTGGGGGCAGCAGCTCCCAGCCACCCCTGTTCATCTCAGTCATAAACATCCATCATCGGCAGTGCGTCTTGATCCTCTTTGTGACAGGGTGTCCCTGAAGACAGCTAATAAGGACCTCAGTAAACACACTCATTCTTAATCCTGTCCGCACCACCTGCGAGGATTATTGTTCTGCAATCTCCCTGTAATTGGGCATGAAATGGGGATTGATATGTTTGTTTGGGGACATGGGGAGTATGGCTTGAGGTTATTTGGTAAACACAAGAAGTTTGACTACATGCAACTAACTTTTTATGTGTGTGTGTGTGTGTGTGTGTGTGTGTGTGTGTGTACACATGTGTGTGCTACCAATCCCTTTGCATGTGGCTCAAAGCTGCTTGTGCTTCACAGGAAAAAGATGGGTAATCTCTTCACGGGTGACTAACTGCCTGTGAAAACTCGCTGGAGGGTCAGCTATGAGTCAGTTCCAACTCAAAGGTATTTAACAACAGCATATGTATGTGCACAACATATGTATAGATATAAAATGCAATATTTATGTATATAATGAATATGTACCATATATAATATATGTGGTTGTTCAATATATATGTTGCTGATTACTGTCAAGTTGGATCTGACCCATAGCTGACCTCCAGTGAGTTTTCAGAGGCTGTCGATCACAAAGGGAGAAATTGCCTATATTTCTCCTGGGGAGCTGCTGGTAGATTCGAACTGTGAGTCTTGGGGTTGGCAGCAAAATTCCTTACCACTAGGCCACCAGAGCTCTCATGGCAGGACTGGCCTCCGGAAACTCTATGAACTTTGATAAATGTTGCTAGTTGTAGAGGGGCCGTTTGCTCATAGAGTCACTATGAGTCGTGCTCGACTCAAAGGCAATCAACAATATACCATAAGGCTAGTTCCACAGAAGACTAAACTAGCAGACCTTTCCTTTTTTTATTCATTTTAATGAAAGTTTACAGAGACTTTGGATTTCTGTTCACTCGTTTTTGCACTTTTCTCCCTGCCCAACTTCCCCCACCCCCAATTCGCTCTTCTCCTTGAAAAGTAAAAGAAAAATTCTTTCATTGTTATACTATCCCTCCCCCCAAGTACACTCTACTATGCAGCCTTCATTCTGGACTCCTGTCATGACAATAATACCTAATCATATATCCCTTTTAAACAGTTCTCTCCCTCATCTGTTTCAATGCAGTATACATAATATTTCCCGTCTTTCTCAGTCTCCCCCCAACCCTGATGTCAGTCCCATTTTATAACAGTGGCACTATGCAGTATTTGTACTTTTGTGACTGAGATATTTCATTCAGCATAAGGTCCTCCAGGCCCATTCATTTTGAATAATATTTCATGAGCTCCTTCCACAGCACGTCTGAGTAGATATGAACCTCAGATCTTTCTCTCAACTGCTGAACACATTAACCATTCCTCAATGAAAGCACTTGTGGATGGTTTGTTTACTATTGTGGTTTGATTTGAAAGCTTACCCAGTAGATTGATTTTTCATTCCACCATTCATATACATGTTAAGTCTATAAAATGAATTACAGTGCCCAAAGTGTGACTGCTCTTTCCCTGTTCCTCCCTGTGATGCTCATGTCCACTAATCCATCTGTCTTACCCATTCCTGCCTCAGGGCTTTTTCCCTGAGCAAATTCTGCCATTTTAACTTTATATGGTTGTTTATTCTCAGGAGGGAGTGCTTCCCTGGTGTTACTGGTCACTTTATCAGTCCGTTTGTTGTTTGGTTGAAAGTTAAACTGGGTAAGGATAGGATGTGTTCTGTTCTAGATTCAAGGGTGACTAGGACCATAGTCTTGAGAGTTCCATTCACTTCCTCATCTGGGAGGCTTTGTCCCTGCATCTGTCTTGTAGCACTCTCTTCCCTGGTCTGGCATTATAACAGAGTCACAAGGTCTCCATGTCCCCGAGCTTGCTCGCTCTCCTTTAAAATCCTCCACACTCAACATTAAAGGAGGCTCTGAAAGACGGATTTATACTGAAGGCGATTTCGTAAAATGCTTTCATAATGCCTAAAGCTAATTTCTATTGCATTATAATCCAGGACTGATCAATAACTGTTAACTTCACCTGCCCAGTTCTGCAGAACTGGTTATCTGCATTTCCCCTGGGAATGCCACCTTCAGTGCTAATACCAAAGGTTTCCAGCAGCCATTGAGCATCTGCTCCTCTTATCTTACCTTCTGCATGTAGTGACATTGTAATCTATGTGTGCTCTTAATGCGGCCACTTGATCAGGGTTGAGAAAATGGTTAAAAGGAGATGATGTCCAACAATGAGAACCTTTCACTTCACCTTACTGTGATTCTTGTGGCAGAAAAATTCTTTCATTGTTATATTATCATTGTACTTAATGCTGAACCAACCTATAGCTCACCCTTTATTGGGTTTCCAAGGCTGTAAGTCACACAGTAGGAGATTGCCAAATTACTCTTTTGAACCTCCGAAAAGATGTTCCTTTCTTTTAGCAGCACAGCTCTGTACAGGTCCGCCATGTGGTCTTTCTCTTCCTTCAGCTGGCTGCAGAATTCAAACACTGTTGAACTTTCTTGCCCACTTGGCATCTCCTCCAGGCTCCTGTCTGTAAGTGAACCTGGGCCATTGTCTTCCCTGGACATCTAGCCCTATAGCACAGACGTGGAGAACTTGGCTGGACAAGCAGACAACAAGGGCTTAGGAACATCAGTCTCCTTCCAGTGATAATGAAAGGCATAAAGTTTTTACATCGTGTGAGTGTGCCGTAATTTCTCAATCCATTCAAATGTGGTTGGACATTTGGGCTGTTTCCATGTTATTGCAATGGCGAATAATGCAGCTATGAACATTGGTGTACAAGTCTCCATTTTTGCCTTAATTCTCATTCTCTTGGGGTATATGCCAAACAGTGGAATAGCTGGAATTTCTAGTGGAATCAGAATAAAGGTCATATGGAATTTCTATGTTCAGCTTTTTGAGGAAGTGCCAAACTGCCTTCCAGAGTGGTTGTACCATTTCACAATCCCACTAACAGTGTATAAGAGTTCCTAACTCACCACATCCTCTCCATCATTTCTTACTTGCTGTCCTGTTAAACTTTGCCACTGCTACTGGAGTGAGACAGTATCTCATTGTAGATTTGATTTGCATCTCTCTTATTGCCAGTGATTTTGAGCATTTCTTCATGAGTCTGCTGGCTATTTGAGTATCTTCCTCTGTGAAAACTCTTTCCATGTCTTTTGCCCATATTGTAATTATATGTTCTGTCTTTTCCTTGTGGAGGTCTTGTGGGATTATGTAAACTTGTGATATGAGACCCTTGTCTGAAATTGTATTGTCAAATGTCTTTTCCCCAGTCAGTAGGTTTTCTTTTCATTCCGTTGGGAAATGAGGGGAGAGAGTAGGAAAGGGGGAAAAAAAGGTTTTACAAAACCATCGGAGTCAATTTGAGATTAATTCCATTTAAAACATTGTAGAAAGAGTGCATCATGCATTTATCTACCAGAGGCATGTTAAGGGCCAGTTCCTGGGAAAGGGGATCGTGCTTGGTAAAGTAGATGTGAAAGAAAGGAAAAATGAAAAAAGGAAAAGTGAAAAAGAAGACGGCAGTGAGCACAACAGAGCTTCTTGGGATGGAGAAGGAGCAGACAGGATTTCCTTGTGTTTATTGTACATGGGGCCACTAGGAGTGGAAACCAACACCATGACATATCATGACAATTCATGTGCCTCTCATAAAAATGATGTCATCTGAACCTTCATATAATATGATTGATTCATTGTAAAATCATTTTCAAATATTATCCTCTTACCTCTCCTTCATAAGATTGTGATGATGGGGGAGGGAATGAAAACAAAAATAAATAAGCCAGCATTCTGCTGAGTGAGCTAACTCAGTCCCATAAGGACAAATACTGTATAAAATCATTATTGTAGAATGAGAATGAGGATTCAAGAGTGGAGAGGGTAGGAGCAGAGGGGTGAGGATGAGTGGGCGGTTGAGGATGGTTAATCATAAGTGGTTAATTATAGGGTTGCACAATTTGAGGGGAGAAGGAAGTGTAAAGGAAATGGGAAAGATCTGGTGTGAAAAACAATGTATATGAACTTTTTAAATAAAACAGTATAAAAAAAATACAACTCACAAAAAAAAAAAGTAAGCCATTATGAAAGGAACTAAAGTGTCTGAAATTTAACCAGCAGCTACCTGAAGGCCAATGAGGACCCCTCCTTGGGTGCAGTAGATGGAGATCACTGTGGCAGCTTCCTTTTTAGGAAGCAAATATCCCTGTTATTGACGTGCACCAACACAGCTCTACCTGGGGTTTAGATAGAATGCCAGCTTCACCAGAGTATTGATTTCTGGGTGAGAACCTTTCTGAAAAACAAAAAGCCACATGATTTAGATAACCCCTTAGATAATCTTAGACAGATCCTTTCTTATTGAACCCAAGTCAGGGGATATAACCGTGATGGGACTTTGAGCGTCAAGAAGGCAGAAGTTACATTGCACAAATTATTAGAAACAGTGCTAGAGAAACACCAGTGATTTTTCAGGTCTCTTAATGATAGTTGTTCTCAAGCTCTCTCCCACATTCAAACACCAGGGAGCTTTCACTCCCATGCCTCTGATGCACCCACCTCAGTTCAGTTGAAATCTCTAGGGGTGGGATCTAGATATCAGTTTTGTTTAAACTCCCCAAGTTCATTGAATGAGAAGACATTCTGAGAACATATGGATGAATTCAACCACCCATGATATCTGTGGGTGCCTGATGCAGAGTTTGAGCACCTCTGTCTCCAGGCCCCATTTATTCTTTCCTTTTGCAAACATAGCTATCCACCAACTCCCTCCATCTGAAATATAGGACTAACACTTATAACATTAAACAACAAAGCAAACACCCAGTCAGATGCCTTGAACCAGGCCAACCTTAGAAGTAAGGGGGAAGTAAGGTGGGCTACCCTTCACTCAAGGCAGATCACTCAGTGCTGTGTTCAAAGAAAACAAAAAGTCACTGCTCTTGACAGGGTTTAAGATGATTGTGTGAGAGAACATTGACAGGACTCAGCTTCAAATGCCAAAACCACTCCCATTTCTCTCAAATTGATTCCAGCTCACATTAACCCCGAAGGGTTCAAATTGGTTTTTTTGTCAAACATTCTTCTAGGTGGTGTAGCGCTGGTCTGTGCATTACTGTGCAGAGGTAACTCATGGTTGCTGTGATGCTAAACACTGTGACACTGATGTGTCAAATGCGATAATGGTTACCCATGGCGGACAGTGTTTGGTGGAGCTCCCCGATTAAAGCAAGCTTGGAAACAGGAGTGGCATCCACTTCCAAAATGGCTTGTCTCCGGAAACTCTATGAACAGTGAGTACTCAGACCTTTCATTTATAGGATTGCTATGAGTCATGTACGACTCGATGGCACCTAATAACAACAACAACAATACATTAACTCTTTAGGACAGAATTTGACCCTATGAACAATGATGAGATTCCTTGCCCTATCCTGTGTGATCCTCACCATTTCTGATATTTCCAAGCCCTTTGCCACAGTCTCTATGTCAGTCCAGCTCATTGAGGGTCTTCCTTTCTTTTCCTGGTCTCTACCTTTCCCTGTATGATGTCTCTTTCCAAGGACTGGCCCCTCCTGGCAACAAGCACAACATCTGTGAGACAAAGCTCTACTTCATTTACTCTAAGGAGCCCTCTGGTTGCACTTCTTCCATGTTTTGGGTTGTTGTTTTTGTTTTTGTTTTTTTGTGGGGGTTTTTTTTTTTACAATCTATTGGTATTCAATACTCTTCTCCAACACCACAGCTCAAAGGCATTCATTCTTCTTCTGTCACGCTTACTGCTTAACTTTCAGATGCATAGAAAGCAATTGAGAAGACCATAACTCAGACCTGGTGCCCCTTAGTTTTTAAATTCTCATCGTCGTTCTTTAGCCATTGGAGAGGTCCTTGACAGCACATTTTCCCCAACACAACACATCTTTTAATTTCTTGACTACTATTACTACTACTATGGGAGTTGATTGTGGGTCCAAGTAAAATGGAATTGTTTATAATGTCTGTCTTGTTTCCTTCTATCATGATAACTGCCTATTGATCCAGTGGTGAGGATTTTTGTTTACTTGATGATGAGATGTAACCGACTGAAGGCTGTAGGGTTTTGTGTATGTGTGTGGGGTTTTGTTTTATTTTATTTTCTGCAGGAAATGCTTCAAGTGCTCTTCACTTTCTGCAAGCAAAGTTGCTTTATCTGAGTATTGCAAGTTTTGATGAGTCTTCTTCCAATTCTGATGCTAATCTTTTGGTTAGCAGCTGAGAAATTAACTACTGTATTTCCATAGCACATTGAGCTTACATCAGTATCCTCTAAAGATAATTTTATAATAGACTCTCATGTGCAATATTAGTAAGAATCCTGGCTATTCTCAGCCATACGTTCTAGTGTATATAAGGCTCTGAAGACTAAGGTGTGCCTGCCTGATTGCGGCTGTGGTCTCCTCAGTTGCTTGCTATGCGTCTGAAATCTGGATTGTGAATAAGGATGACAGATGAATTGATGCCTTTGAGATATCATGTTGGAGAACAGCACTAAATATCCCATGGACTGGCAAGAGAACAAACATGTGTGTCGTGGAGAGGGTAAAATCAGGTTGCTCCTTTGAGGCAAGGATTTTGAAGCTCCATCTCTCAGACTTTGGACATTGTTGCTAGGAGGGACTAGTCTTTGGAAAAGGACATTGTACTTGTAAGGGAAGAGGGTTCGTGCAGGAACGGAAGACCTTAGATGAGATAGACTGACTCTGTGACTGGGAAATGGGGTCAAGTGTGTCTGAGACAGACTGTAAGGTTTGTCAGGATGGAGTTCAGAGCTGTAGTTCATAGTGTCACTATAAGTCGTAATCGACTCAATGTCACATAACAATAACAACAAGTGTGGCCAATGGGCTCTTCTCCTAAGACAGTGAGTGATCTGACTGGAGGAATCAGCATCTGTGAAGAAGAAAAATCCAGTGAGCATAGTAGCTTTGGCTTAGATTTGATTTAACTTACAGCTTAAAAGCATGGCTTCAAATGATTCTTATTGAATGCTATGAGTGTATTTACAATGTTTAATAGAAAAAGAAGGATACAGGGGTTTTTTTTAAATATTTTTAACGTAATTGGCCAAAATGAGTCAACGGACTCAAATGGAATTATTCAGTCATGACCAAATAATTCAGGCAAATATTTATAGGAGAAATTATATCTGAAACATGACACTACAGAATGAATTCTTTCAGGCTCTCTCCTTTTTACTTTGCACTGAGAAGTTCACACTAGTTAACATCCGTCTGAAACCATACATGATCAGGTAAAGCTACAGAGAACACATTTCAACCTTTGAAAAAGTGAGGTGTTTGTTCCCAGGTGAAAGAGACACGCTTCATTAGCCAGGAGAGCAAAAGGATCTTCTGGAATATTTGATCAGTAGTTGTACTACATGCTTACAGAAAACCACATTGAGCAAACTGGGGGGGAAAAAAATTAAAAACCCATAACACTCTATTTCCATTTGCTTCAAAGATATATATTAGACTATGCGTAAGGAAGACTAAGAAAGAACGGATGTATTCGAATTGCGTGTTTAGGACAAGGAGTCTTCAATCTACTGCAGATTGCCAAAAGAACAAATAAATATTTCTTGGAAAAACTACAACTAGCGTACTTCTTAGAAGCAAGCACGAAGAGATTTTTCTCTCGTAGAATATGAGAATGTGATCAGAAATAGACCATACTTGGTAACCTGTTGTTGTTGTTGTGTGCCACTTAGTCAAGTATGATTCATAGTGACCCTATGAACAGAGAATCTGAACTTTGTCCTATCCTGTGTCAACTTCTCGCTTCCTGACACACTGTAGCCCATTGCTGAGGTCACTATGCCATTCCACCTGGTTGAGGGTCTTCCTCTCCTTCGCCAACCCTCCACTCTTTCAAGAATCATGTATCTCTCCAAGGAATAGCCCTTCCTTACCAACATGCCCAAAATGTGTGAGGTGAAATTTCACCGTCCTTGCCTCCAAAGAGCACTCTGGCTGCACCTTTACCAAGGACGTATTTGTTTGTTCTTTTTGCAGTCTATGGGTTGTTCATTGCTCTTCTCCAACACCACAGGTCAAAGGCATCAACTGTTCTTCTGCTGGTAGTAATGTGAAATGGTACAGCCACTGTAGAATGCAGTATGTTATTTCCTTGGATAACTAGGAATATTTGGTCCATCAATCCCACTGTATATAGTCCAAAGGTAAAAGGGCTATAACACAAATAGACTTTTCATATCCATATACATTTTAACATTATTCACAATAGCAGAGAGATGGAAACAATCTAGAAGTCCATCTATGAAAGGGTAGGAAAACTATGGTATTTACATTCATACAAAAGAGTACTACGCAACACCAAAAAAGCAATAATGAATTCATGAAACATTGCGTAACATTGATACATCTAGAAGACATTAGATGTGGACTACGTCAGTAACAAAATAACACCTATTATATATGAACACTAACACTACAATTAAAAAACTAAGATTTGCAAACAGAATTGTTCTTGCATTGTTATCAGGGATTGGAAGAAAAGGAGATAGATGTATTAATTAATGAACAGATAATAGGCACATTTTAGGATGGGTGAATGGACTCTGAATACCCTTTGTCTTTACTTAATAAACAAATGTCCAACACAATATCAGTAAACAAAAGAAACACACAGAGAGAAGCATAGAAAGATATTGGAAATCAGAATCACAACGAGGAATTGAAAAAAATGCATTACAATGGCCTCTCTAGAACAAAATGTATATGAATGGTTGAATGAAAAATCAATATGCTTTATAAACCTTCACACAAATCACAAATAAAAGTAAAGAGATTGTGTTTTGTAAAGCCTTGTTAGAAATAAGAGAAAAGGAATCTAGCTACTTTTTGAAGACTAGCTACTTTCTGAAGACTAAAGAAATCAGGTTTGCTTAATATAAAATACTGGGATATAGATGAGTCTCTTGTAGAAAATCTACAGTTATTAAATGCCTCTAAAATTTTTCAGAAAACTTTGTGAAATTAATGTATAATAGGTTTAGAAGGAGCATCAAGCTGAACACATTTTCTTTTCATGGACTGTTCATTTGTAGATGTTACGTCCTGGATACCTCTAACCCTTTGATTTAATTGTATAAGGAATTGATAATGCACTTCTGAAGTTTGGGAATTTTTTTGCACATTTTTAAGCCCAAAGCTAGTGGTCACAGTTGAGGTTTAGAGCACAATAAGTCGACTGAGTAGATTACTCTTCATTATGGTAGTCTCTGCTTTGACCTAGAGGATCATGATGGTGGAGGTGATTTTGGGTTTGGGTTGTTTTTTTTTATTAATTTTATTGAAAGTTTATAGAGACGTAGGGTTTCCAGTCATTCATTGTTCCACTTTCCTCCCTGCCCACTCTTTCCCCCCAATTCACTATTCTGCTTCTGACTCAGCAAGTAAGAATCAAATTGTTTTACAGAGTTTTACAAGGCTGCAAATTTTTACAGATGTAACCCAGAAAATCTTTCTTTTGTGGAGTAGTTGGTGAGTTAAAACTGCAGTTTTTTACTTAGAAGCTGAACACTTTAGCCACAAGGTTCCATTTTTATATATAGATATGGATCTATTGCTCTAGATATAGCATTGTTATAGATGCTATTGAATTGATTACAACTCATAGCAACTATATAGATGCATGTAGCTAATATGACTAAAAAATGAGGAGGAACACCTGTAATTGCCTGTTAATATTTGGAACGTGGAATATAGGTAGTATGAACCCAGGAAAACTGGAAGGTGTCAAAAATGAAATGCAATGCAAAAATATCAACATCCTTTACATATTATGCCAATATGAGGGATGACTGTATCAAATCACAAAATGGAAGTTGACTATGTGATGACATAACTACCAATCATATCCTACATGTATGTATATAGGTAATCACATATGTGTGTGAAAGAAAAAGAGTATGTTGCTGTTATTTGCCATTGAGTCAATGCCAACTCACCGTAAACCTTATATACAAAAGAATAAAATCTTTCCAAAACCTGTAAAAAAAAAAACCAAAAAACTCTTCCATTGTTATGCAATCCTTCCCCCCCAAGTCCATCCACTATGAAGCCTCCACTCTGGACTTCTGTAATGACAAGAATACCCATTCATATATCCCTTTTAAACAGTTCTCTCCCTCATCTGTTTCAATGTGATATACATCATTCCTCACCTCCTTTTCTGTCTTTCCTCAACCCTGATGTCAGTCCCATTTTACAAAAGTGGCCCTATGCAATATTTGTCCTTTTGTGACTGAGATATTTCACTCAGCATAATATCCTCCAGGATCACCCATTTTGCATAATATTTCACGAGTTCCTTGTTTTCCAGTGCAGCATAATATATTCCATTGTGTGAATATACCAGAGCTTCTCTATCCATTCATTTGTTGATGGGCACTTGGGTTGTTTCCAGCTCTTTGCTATTGCAAACAAAGCCCCAATAAACATGGGTATGCATGGAGATGGTTTTGAGACCAGCTACTAACCTAACAAAAGTGATTTGAACACACCAGCAGCTCCTTGGAAGGAAAGGCCTAGCCATCTGCTTCCAAAAAGGTTATAGCAAAAAAAAAAAAAGTCTATGCAGCTATGCTCCTCTGTCATCCATGGGGCACAACAAGTCAGGGACTACTCCAGGGCAGCCAGTAACAATAAAACTTTGACCTTAGCTCTTCAGATCAGAGATGTGAGAGTTTAGATAAGAAAGTCCATAAGACTAAAAATGTGGACCTACCTCCCCATTCCCATGATAGTGTTAGCAAAGAATATAGATTAGAGCATCAGTATGGATGGTGAAGAGATTGAGAAAGTTAACAGTTTTTGTTTACTTGGCTCCACAGTCAACACTCTTGGTAACAGCAGCCAGGAAATCAGGAGACAAATTGCATTGGGAAAGTCAGCTGTGAGGGACCTCTCAAGAGTACTGAAGAGCAACGATGTCAGGCTGGGGACTAAGGTGCGCCTGATCCAGGCTATAGTATTCGCAATTACATGCTATGCATCCGAGAGAGCCGGACAGTGAATAGGGAGAATAGAAGGAGACTTGATGCCTTTGAGCTGTGGTGCTGGAGAAGAGTGTTGAGTATACCATGGACTGCTAGAAGAACAAACAGGTTTGTCTTGGAGAGGGTGAAGCCAGAATGCTCCTTGGAGTCAAGGATTCTGAAGCTTTGTCTGACATACTTTGGGCATGTTGCAAGGAGGGACTGGTCCTTGGAGAGTGACATCATGTTTGGGAGAGTGGAGGGACAGCGCAGGAAAGAAAGACCTCGATGAGATGGATCAATTCTGTGAGTGGTGTGGTGGGAATTAATGTATTTGAGACGGTGAGGTTGGCACAGGATAGAATGGCATTTAGGGCCCTTGTACATAGGGTCACTATGAGTCGCAAGCGACTTGATGGCACACAACAACAACCAGAAGAACGAACAAATCTGTCTTTGATGAAGTACACTCAGGGTGTTCCTTAGAAGCAAGGGTGATAAGACTCCCTCTCACACAATCTGGATATACAATCAGGACGGCAAATCTCTGGAGATGGACGCCATGCTGCTAAAGCTAACTGACTGCCATCAAGTTGAGTCAAACTCAAAGCCGCTCCATAGTGTATCCAGGGCTGTTAATCTTAATGGGAGGCTGTTGTTACTGCGCACCACTGGGTCAGAACCGAGCCCCAGGGCTGAGTTTTCAGAGGTAGTAAGCCACGCCGCAGGAGACTGCTCATCTCTGTCCCATGGGGCAGCTGGTGCCTTTGAGCCACGTCTCTTTGCACTGCCAGCACGATTTCTTACTTCCACCCCACGAGAGCTCCCTGGGGAAGGAGAGACTGCACACATTTCTCCCGTGGAGCTATGGTGGAGACAAACCCACCAGAGAAGCTGGGGCTCTGGGTTAGACTCTCCCCACCAGAGCTCCTTTGTAAAGTGGCAAGAGAAAGAAGGTGCGTGGTGGGCTCACACACGGCAAGGATAGTGAGGATGGCAAGGGATCCAAACAGTGAGCCCTTCTGTTGTACTTAGGGTCACAAGGAGTCTACACTGACCCAAGAACATCTAACACAGTAACAACAGCTTCTGTTCTTGTTTTCAGACTTGACAAAGTTTGGGTTTATACAGACAGACAGGCCCTTCTGAAAGCCTGGCTTGAACAAAGTAGCCTGTGAAATTGCCCACCAAAGAGTTCCAGCTATGTTGTGGGCCAGTATCACCCAAGGTGAGCAAACAGCCTTTAAGCCAATCTGTTAGCATGGACCAAGAGAGCAGCATGGGAGCGCAAACTCCAGCTGGCCAAACCACAACACTAGATGATGAGAAGGACTCCTCCAATCCCTTCTGCCTCAGACCCTTTGAAATGGAGATTACCTGGACAGTATATTTGGGCATCTGCTGTTGCTGGCAAACATGAGAAAACCAGCAGCTCTAGCCCAAAGTTCCTGTTTCCTTTTCTCAGTATGCCTTTGAAGCTTAATCTGGAGGAAAAGCCTGACTTTTCCCACTGAAGGCACTAAGTCTGAAGTAAATAAAACCCCCTAAAGACACCTCATAAACTCTAATGGCTGGTACAACTTTTCCTAATTCACTTAATGCATTGCTGGGGCTGGGGTGGGGGAGGGTGGTGAGGGAGGGCATCTCTTGTAAATTCAGTATTTTTCTAGTATTTATTTTACTCTTCTTTACAGTCACTCTGCTCCCTGCTACAGGAGCACCAAAGAAAGAGCTCAAAAATAATAAAGGTTTCATCTCATTTATTTTCATTTAGTGTGTGTTGACATAATTTCCAGGAAGCAGGAGTCCATCTACTTCCTAAATAACACGCCTCCAGAAACTCTATGAACTTTGATAAATGTCGATGGTTGTAGAGGGGCTTCAGGTCTTTTGTTCATGGGGTCACTATGTGTCGTGCTCAACTAGAAGTCAATCAACAACAACAGGTACTTTGGTAAGTAAAGGGGACACATGTGAACAAGAAGACAATGACACATATCCTCAATGAGTTGACAGACCAGACGTTCACACTGAGTAGAAAGAGAAATCAATATCTTATAAGTTAGCCAAAAAGTATTGTCATTAAATAATTGAGGAATCAATCAAATATTAAAAGACCCAGGAAATATTTCATGGAGAAGAGCGCTGAGTCAGTCCTGAAGAGGCATAGAAACGATGACAACATGATTTCCAGAAGGGTAATAAGAAAGAACAATGGGCGTCGTGTTGTAGCAGTAGGAATGTGTAAGGGATGCTCAGGGGAAGAGTGATTGGTCTAATTTGGCCAGAAGTTAGATGACACTAAGGGAAGTGTAAGGAGAATGGATTGGAGAATTGAGCTGCAGCCCAGGCATGGCTGGCCTTACATGTATGAGCAAGAATTTGTTCTAAATTCTGAAGACAGTGAGAGGGGTAATGGAAAGCACTGGATAGAAGAAGGTGGTTGATTGGTCAAATGGAAAAGAATTCTAGTGGGAAAAGAAGTGAAAGGGGCAAAATACATGGAAAGGTGTCCAGAAAGTAGAAAATGGGATGTGAGGGTACAAGGCCATGAGTGAATCTCTGAAAGGGACAGAGAGTGAGAATAACAAAGCCCCTCAATTCCCAGAACAGAAGGCCTGTGAAGAGCCCTTAGCCCAGCCTCATGGTGCCTCTAGAGCCATTCCAAAAGCAAAAGGTGTGTTTATTCATTGTTGAATCACAGACCTTGTTCACAGTTGTGGTCCTGGGAATGGGATTAATTAAGGAAATAAGTTGAGAAATGTAGGAAGCAAATATCATCTAGAGCAAATCGAACACTCTCAAGGTACAATCCCTCAATTAGTCCAGGCCCCACTTTCAGTTCAACAACACAAATTCAAGAAGCCTCTCATTTCCCCAATCATCCAACAGAGTTTGCCTCACAGCAGTTATAAGTCAGCTTCTCCTTAATTATCCGGCAAGCACAGCAAAACCTTTAACTGTGGCCTTTATTTCAGGGCTCCTCTGGTTACACATTTCCACAATTTCTCCAAAACAATGCTATAGTCTTTCCACCACCATCACCAAGTACTTGCTCCAGTCCCCCTCAAGTCTTACCACTCAGTGGGGAGAGCTCTAAGCTCGTGCGCTCTCTCTCTCTCTCTCTCTCTCTCTCTCTCTCTCTCTCTCTTATTCTAGTCACACAGCTGTTGATGATTTGTCAGACAATGTGTCTGCAGTTCAGAGATAGCTGGAGACCAGAGGGGGCTAAGGTAATGGATGGGCTAAAAAAGCCACCTTTAGGCTAACACCACAAAATGTCATCACAATCATTCATAACATGCCTGCAATTCATACAAATAGCATCAAGACACATCAGAATGATCAAACACTTGGGAATGATATGTAAATACTAAAAACAAAGCTGTCTGGCAAAAGTCTACTACTTCCATCCACTCTTCCCCTGCATATCATAAATGCTATATGCTTGTGAAAATTGGACAATCAGTAAGTAAAAAAGAACAAAGAAGAATTGATGTCTTTGACTTGTAGCATTAGCAAAAAGTACCAAATATACTAATAAGTGTCAAAAGAAGAAGCAAATCAGGCTTTGGAAGGAAGTGCAACCAGAGGTTGCTTTAGAGACAGATGGTGAACATTTGTGTCTCATACTTTGGGCATGTTTTCAGGAGGGTCCAGACCTTGGAAGAAGACATCATGCTGGGAAAGGTAGCGGATCAGCAAAAGAGAAGAAGATACCCAATGAGATGGATTGAAACAGTGACTAGTAATGGGCTTGAGCCTGCAGAGTGTGAAGATGACACAGGATAGGACAAAGTGTTGAGCTGGAGTGGCTATGAGCTGGAGTCAACTCGGTGGCCTTAAAACCATTTCAGTCTCGTTTAGTCAACAGCTGTTGCCTCCAAAGTAGAAGCAGGTTCTACGTACAACCAGAGATACTTCCAGCATAAAGCAAACCCATGCCCAGCATGAACTAGGTCCAGTTGGGAACCCCTCATGCTGTACATTTGTTCAGACAGCAGCATCTCATCAGCTAGTGGAGGAGAAATGGCTCGACCTCCTTCTCCCCAAGCACACTGGAAATGCTGGCTGATCTACTTGAAATCATGGAGAAATTATACACATAAGAAGCATAGCAGTGATTTCTGACAAGAAAGCAAAGTCAGCCAGTAGCTAGACTGTTTGATGGACACAGTGTTTATATGTATGAGGAAGATGGAGAAGGAACAAAAAGGACAAGGTTTCACCTACTTGTCAGAAAGAAGGCACTCTGGTGGCCTGGTGGTGTAGAATGGAGTTACACTGCCAATGGCACACACTTCGAATCCACAGGCAGTCTCCTCTCCTGCAACTTACTGCCTCTGAAAACCTGCTGGAGAGTTAACTATGAGTCAGTTCCTACTTGAAGGTACATTAACAAGTAGGCACAAAAAAGAAAGGACAAGTTTGACTGGATCATTCATCACTCCCAACAGAGGTTGATGCATTGGTTCCTGGTAAACGATCTTTAGATATATTCTTGTTAGGTGCTATTGACTCCAACTTACAGTGACCCACAGACTGAAACCTTTCCCAATCCTGTGCCGTCCTCACAGTCTCTGCAGTGCTTAAGACACCTGTTGCTATCACTCTGTCAATTTAGCTCTTAGAAGGGCCTCCATTCATTCTCTGACTCTCCACCTTTCCACACGTGATGTCCCATTCCAAAGCTTAGTCCCTCCTTACAACATGTCTAAAGCATGAGACAAAATTTCACCACCCTTGCCTTTAAGCATCACTTCAGCTACGCTTCCTCCAAGACAGATTTCTTTGTTTCTTTGACAGTCCATAGTATAACCAATACTCTGACAGCACCACAATCCAAAGGCATCAATTCCTTTTCTTTCCTCTTCCTTATTTATTTTTCTACCTTTCATAAGAATATGAGGCAATTGAAAATACCATGGCTTGGGTCAGGGACATCTTTGTCTTTAAACTGACATCTTTGCTATTTAGCACTTTAAAAAGATCCTTTATAGCTATCTGACCACTGCAGTGCATCTTCTGATGCTGCTTGATCATGGGTGTTGATGATGCAACCAAGTAAAATCACTAGCAACTTCAATCTTTTCTCAGTATGCATGTTACTATATATTGGTCCAGTTTTGAGGATTTTTGTTTATTATTATTATTGTTGTTGTTGATATGTTAAAGTCTACAGAAAACTTGGATTTCCATTTATTCATTGTTGCACGTTTTCCTCCCTGCTCTCCTTTTTTTCAGTTCCCTTTTCTCTTTGAAAAAATTCTTTTATTTTTGCAGAAATTCCTCCCGCCCCTGGCCCTCAGTCCACTTAGCTATGCACCTCTTATTCTGTATTATTGCCAGGCAAATAATACCTAATCATGTATTTCTTTTAGACAGGTCGTTCTCTCTTCGGGTTCTATAGAGTATTCATTATTTTTTCCTTCTTTTCTTAGTTTCTCCCCAATCCCCATGTCAGTCCTGTTTTATAACAGTGGCATGAGGCAGTATTTGTCCTTTTGTGACTGAGGTATTTCACTCAGCATCATGTCCTCCAGGGTCACCCATTTTTTTATAATTTTTTTATTTCCTTGTTTTCAGTGCTGCATAGTATTCCATTGTGTGAATATACCACAGTTTTTCTATCCATTCATTTGGTTTTGGGGTTTTTTTTAGATTATAAAACTGGGTAAAATCATTATTTCTTTTTTATTTTATTGCACTAGTTTCTTTACAAAATTTAAATACATTGTTTTCAGACCAGATTCTTCCAGTTTCCCTCACCCTCACCCCCATCCACACATCAAATTGTACAATTCCATGATTAATTCTTTCCTCCACCCTCCCTCCCACCCACCCCCACATCTGCTTCCACCCACTCTCCCCCCTTAGATCCTCATACTCATTCTACAATAATGGTTTTATACAGTATTTTTCCTTGAGGGACTGAGTTAGTTCACTCAGCATAATGCTCTCCAGTCCTTCCCAATTTAGGTAATTGTTGTTGTTGTTGTTGTTGTTGCTGTTATTGTTACGTGCCATCAAGTTGTGTGCGACTCATAGCGACCCTATGTACAACAGCCCTAAATCCTGCTCTATCCTGTGCCAATCTCACTGACTCTGACACACCCATCCCGATTACCCCAGTCACTGAATCAATCCACGTCATTGAGGGTCTTTCCCTCCTGTGCTGTCCCTCTACCCTCCCAAGCATGATGTCCCTCTCAAAGGACCGGTCTCTCCTTAGAACATGTCCAAAGTATGTCAGACGAAGCCCCAGAATCCTTGCCTCCAAGGAGTAGCCTGGTTTAACCCTCTGTAGGATGGATCTGTTTGTTTTCTTGGCAGTCCATGGAATATTCAATACTCTTCTCCAGCACCACAGCTCAAAGGCAGCTCAATTCTCCTTCTATCCTCCCTAATCAATGTCCAACTCTCTGATGCATAACAAGTGATTGCAAAGACCAATTTAGGTAATACTTCACAAAATCCTTGCTCCTGCATGCTGCATAGTATTCCATTGCATGAATGTGCCATAATTTCCCAATCCATTTGATTGTGGCTCGAACATTTGGGCTGTTTCCATGTTCTGTGATGGTGAATAATGCTGCTATGAACATTGGTATACAAGTCTCCATTTGTATATCCATTCTCATTTTCTCAGGGTATATTCCAAGCAGTGGAATAGCTGGGTCTTATGGAATTTCTATGTTCAACTTTTTGAGGAACCGCCAAACTGCCTTCCAGAGTGTGCATTTTGGGTTGACAATGCAACTACTTACCACTAAGCCACCAGAGCTTCCTACAGATAGAATAGATATGGTGAAAGAAAGAATACAACCCTTACAACATACATTTCTTGGTTTTAAATCATACAGTGTTCCTTGCTCAGTCCTGATAACTGCTTCTTGACTCATTATGGTTTCACATGGGCACAATTAAGTGTTCTGAGATTCCCATTCTTCTCAGTGTTACCTATAATCTATTACAATTCGTATGATTCACAATAGAACACTATAAACATCTCTCTGGTGTTCTCTGCTTCCAACCAAGGTTCATCTGACATCAGCAATGGTATCTTATGCCATCGATTGTTCTGAACCCAGCTTGAATTTCTGGCATGTTCCTGTTGATATAATGCTTTAGTTATTTTTTCAGAAATCTTCAGCAAGATACAGTTTCCATGTGATAGTAATGATATCACTTGATAGTTTTTCATATTCTTCTGGATCATCTTTTGTCTGGAATTGGGACCAAATATGGATCTCTCGCGGTCAGTTGAGAGCAGCTTTCTTGGCTTGAATGGTGAGCATGTCGAGGGCTGTGGTTGTTGCCTCAATCACCTCTGCTGATGGATAGTCTTCCTTTCCTGGAGTCTTATTTTTAGCCACCGTCTTCAGTGCAGCTTTGACCTGCTTCTTCATCATGATTCTTCCTTTAATGGCTCATTGTCAAACAGTTCTTTTTTGGAAGAGTGACTCTGTGTATAACCTTCCCTCCTCTTTTGATACTTTGTGTGTCATTCACTATTTCACTCATAGAGAAGTCTTGGGCACAGACATGTGGAAAATGTGTTTGTATGAGGGAATTTAGATTCTCAGCCCCAACTTACAAATACATGTCAGAAGGTACAACTCTCCACCTTAAATACTTTCCATAGTCACATGAATCAAACTCAGGACATTCTTACTTCAACTAATCCATTATTCCTGTAGAGGAAATTCGGTCAGAGATTTATTATAAGCCTACTCAGTATCCAAGTCCTTTACCACGCTGCTTCCAAAATTTTCCTTATCTTCTCTTTCAGCTAAAATATCACGTCATTCCAGCTGCTTATATCTTACCAAGTCTTTATATGTTGACCAGAAGTTCCTATTTCTTGTGAGAATTTTTTTTCTATTCTCTCTCTGGAGAATATGGAATAATTCATGGAGCTTTCAAAAGTAAGAGTTTGTATGTCTGTATTTACACACACATACACACACACACACCCCTCTCTATAGATACGTTAAAGTATTTCTATCTCTTAACTTGAACATTCGGAGGCATTGTTCTGCTCCAAGAGTTCCGTTGATTGAAATGATAGCCCTGAAGATGATTTATTGGAAGGAGAATTGTCTTTTAGATAAACAAAACGGATTTTAAAACACAGCCCTTTTTGTTAAATGTGTCATCGTGCTCCTTAATCATGTTTTGTTGGTTCCTTTTCCAGAAGCTTAAAGCTTTTGTGGAAAGACTTGAAAAAGTAATTGAAACTAAGAAATAGAAAAGCCTTGTTTGTATTGTAGGGATACTTAACACATTAGTAGTATCACTGTTAGGCAAGAGACAAGCCAGGAAGGAGTATGGGAACTCACCCGGTCAGGAAATATTTAAAGACTGGAAGAAAAGTTTGCAAGATAAATCATTAATGCAGAGAAAATACAGCAAGATCCTTGAAGGGTCTTTTTACAAATGGAATTAGGAGCAAGAGAGCTTTTGATGGGTTTATTTTAAGAATGTTCCTGGGAGCAACAAAAAACAAGAAAGTCATCTTTAATGCTACCTTAAAGATCTATACTAAAACAATATCCAACGATAAGATGATCCGCACAGTGTCACTAAAGAAAGGGAAGACATAAAGAGATATAGAAAGATAAGTGGAAATAAGAATTACAGGCAGGAGGTGGGAAAAGTGTATTTTCACTACTGTTGTTGTTGTTGTTGTTATGTGCCATCGAGTCACTTGCAACTCATAGCAACCCTATGTACAAGAGCCCTAAATGCTGCTCTATCCTGTGCCAACCTCGCCGTCTCCGACACACTCACTCTCACCACCCCAATCACAGAATCGATCCGTCTCATTGAGGGTCTTCCTCTCCTGCGCTGTCCCTCCACTCTCCCAAACATGATGTCCCTCTCCAAGGACCAGTCCCTCCTTGCAACATGCCCAAAGTATGTCAGACAAAGCCTCAGAATCCTTGACTCCAAGGAGTATTCTGGCTTCACCTTCTCCAGGACAAATCTGTTTGTTCTCCTAGCCGTTGTTGTTGCTGTTATGTGCCGTTGAGTCGCTTGCGACTCATAGCGACCCTATGTACAACAGCCCTAAACTCTGCTCTGTCCTGTGCCAATCGCACTGTCTCTGACACTCCCATCCTGATTATCCCAGTCACTGAATCATTCCACCTCATAGAGGGCCTTCCCCTCCTGCGCTGTCCCTCCACCCTCCCAAGCATAATGTCCTCCTAGCAGTCCATGGTATATTCAACTCTTTTCCAGCACCACAGCTCAAAGGCATCAATTCTCCCTCTATCATCCCTACATCTATTTTCACTGAGGATGTAGAAACAACTATTATTTAATAAAATATAGATGAATGGATAAGTGAAAAATTCTTGCTTTGTAAAATTTTACCAGAATCACACTTTGAAAGAGGTTCAGGGAAAATGAGTCATACCTGAAAAAATTACTCTCTCAGTTTATCTTGTTGTATTTGTCCTTTACACGGAGGATTATATATCCTCTGAATGGTGTAAAGTGTTAGCAGACCCAACTACTAGTCAAAAGATGGTAGGTTCACTTCTACCCAGAGATTCCTCAAAGAAATAGTCTGATGATTGTCTGAGAAATGATCCACCAAAAACCCCAGGGAGCACAGCTCTTCTCTAGCACACATTGGACTTTCCGTGAGGGCTACCAGAAGACCCCAACCAAACCTTCTGCTCTCCTGTCAATTCTGACTCACAGCGACTGCACGGGACAGAGCAGAGCTGCTGTCTCCAGAAGGCTCTACATGCACTGGGAAAGGTTGTGGTCAGGGATCTCTCCAAATTATTGAGGAGCAGGGATGTCAGTTTGAAGAATAAGGTGTGCATGATTCAGGCCATGGTCTTCTCAGTCACTCGCTATACATCTGAAAGTTGTACAATAAATAAGGATGACAGAAAAAGAATGAATGTCTTTGAATTGTAGTTTTGGAGAAGAGTACTGAATATCCTATGAGCTGCAAAAAGAACAAACAAGTATGTCTTAGGGAGGGTGCGGGCAGGGTGCTTCTCGGAGGTAAAGGTGATAAAGCTTCATCTCAAAAACTCTGGGCATGTTGCTAGGAAAGATTATTCCTTGGAGAGGGATATCATGCTTGGAGAAATGGAGGGGCAGCTGAAGAGAGGAAGACTCTCAACCAGGTGGGTTGACAAGGTGACTGCAACAGTAAGTTCATGGCAATGAGTCTGGGTTTGGTGGGTTTTTTACTCAAAACTAAGAAGATGGAAGGGGAGCCTAGAATTTATTCAGATGTTACCTTTTTCTTAACACAATTTTAGCACTTATTTTTTTAAAGATGAAAGTACCATTTTTCAATGTTGTGTAACATTACATTGTGTGAATGTACCACAGCGCACAACATGAGTGAGCCTGGAGGACACTATGCTGAGTGAAATATCTCAGTCACAAAAGAACAAATACCGCACCTGCTGTTATAAAATAGGACAGACATGAGGGGGCTTGGGTGGAGAATAGGTAAAGAGTGACTAGATAATGAATACTGCACTGGAACCAATGAGAAAAAGAACTGTCGAAAGGAATACATGATTAGGCATTCTATGTAAAATAATCTGGAACAAGAGATGCATCACAAAGTGGCCTGGGGGAGGGAGGAGGGAGGAGGAGGAGGAGGAAGGAAAATGTACAGCAATGAATGAATGAAAACCCAGCCTCTCTGTAAACCCTCATTAATATCGCAATGAAAAGATATGAAAATATCAATAACATTTCTTTCTATGGGATCTTCTTTAAGAGACTATGAAACTTTGGTAGTTTGACTGCCTTAGTATAACTTTTGGCTTTCCTTCCAGCCTAAAATTTTTAAAACAAGTTATAGGTGAACATGAAAAGAAAAACAACACAAACAAAAACAAAAAGCAAACAAAAAACACCCAAAATCAAAACCCTTCAAAACAATCCACTGACTTCAAGCCAATTCCAACTCGTGAAAACCCTGCAGGACAGAGCGAAATAGCCCATAAAGGTTTAAGTTTCCAAGGCTTTATGGAACCAGACAGTCTCATCTCTCTCCCATGGAGTGGCGGGTGAGTTCAAGCTGTGGATCTTGTAGTTCGCAGACCCACGAAGGCCCCTGGCTGAGGGTGAGCGTGATTTCATCCATGGGAAGAAGTTGAGTGCCTACCATCAGACCCCAAGATAGCACTTCTCTCTCCTTGTATCTCTACTCTTTCACACGCGTTTTATGACATCATCCTGAGAAAGGTAGAGGGTCAGAGAAAGAGAGTAGGACTCACACTCACCAAGATAAATGGAGCAGTGACTGAAACAATGGGCTTGAGCGTGGCAGAGACTGTCTTGGTGGTGCAGGATAAGGCGTGGCTCCATCTCTCCTTTATACAGTCACTACAAATCCTAATGGACTCCACGACACCTAACAACAATATAAAAACAACTGAGAAAGATGGGAACAATTATGCATACTGCATTGAAACAGATGAGAGGGAAAACTGTTTAAAAGGGATATGTTGCTGTTGTTGTTGTTATGTGCCATCGAGTCGTTTGTGACTCATAGCGACCCTATGCACAAGAGCCCTAAACCCTGCTCTATCCTGTGCCAATCTCATTGCCTCTGACACACCCATCCCGATTACCCCAGTCACTGAATCGATCCATCTCATAAAGGGTCTTCCCCTCTTGCACCGTCCCTCTACCCTCCCAAGCATGATGTCCCTCTCTGAGGACCGGTCCCTCCTTGCAACATGCCCAGAGTATGTCAGACGAAGCCCCAGAATATGAAAAGGTATTATTGTCGTGATAGGAGTCCAGAACAAAGGCTGCACAGTGGCGTGGACTTAGGGGGAAGGGATTGTATAACAATGAAAGAATTTTTCTTTTACTTTTCAAAGAGAAGAACAAACTAGAGGGAGGGGTGGGCAGGGAGAAAAGTGCAACAATGAATGAACATAAATCCAAAATCCCTGTAAATTTTATTAAAATCAATAACAATAATAATTTTTAAAAAAAAAAACAGCAAGAGAAAACTAAAAGATTTAGAGACCTAAGTTTAAGATTGATAGTGTAAAATATATCACACTCAGTCCATGGTTGTGACCTTAAGGGCTCCGTGATTAAGCACTGGATTGTTTGGTGCTCCATCCAGGTTTAACTGTCAAAAGGATTAGCAGTTCAAACCCATGAGCTGCTCTACAGGAGAAAGATAAGGCATCTGCTTCAGTAAAGATTGTTGTTGTTGTGGTGGTGGTGGTGGTGCACCACTGAGCTGGGAGCCCCTCATCACTGCCCTTCCAATGGGTTTTCAGAGGCAGTGAATCGCTTGTGAGCTGATTGCCCCTCTCTCTCCCACAGAGCAGCTGGGGGATTCAAACTTTGTGCCTTTGGGTGAAAGCACAGTTCCTTATCTCTAAGCCACCTGGAAAGAGTAAACCCCATGGGGCAGTTCTAGCATGTTCTTCTAGAGTCACTATGAGTCAGAATTGACTTAGTATCCATGTGAGCATATGCTAAAGTGGTGGGTTCTTTTCAAGGTACAGTGTATTAGAATCTAAACCTTCATTAATAAAGTTTTCCACCACCTAAAATTCAGTTGTTATCAACGGAGCTACAGAACAACATCAAGCAATATTTTTCTTGGCCACTTCGAAGGCATCGTCTTGTGTTTTAATACCATCCTATGATTTGCACATCAGGTTATTTGTTGTTGTTGTTGTTGTTAGGTGTCTTCGAGTCAAGAACACATAATGACCCATGAACAACAGATTTGAACTCTGCTCTATCCTGTGCCATCCTCGTCATCTCTGATACGCTGAGTCTATTGCTGCCATCATATATGTCAATCCATCTCATCCAAGGTCTTGAAGGTTATCTGTTGGTGAAATGTAAATTGCATCTACCCTTTTTCTGGAATTTCCTGTAATCATTCAAAGTACAAACATACCAAACTCTTAAACCCAATACAAAGACATGATTCTGCTTGTTCTCTATTTTAATAGTGGTGGAAGGTCGGACTCTAGAGGAGGATACTGAGGAACCCTTGTTGGGTGTTTATGGCAAAAACACAGCTTCGAAGCTATGAATAAATATGAGGTGGATTATGGTTGCAGGGTATTGCTTCTGATTTGATTTTGGTTGTTATGCAATTGAAATAATAATAAGAAAAACTATTTCTAGCAATTGAAGGAGACTCTGGTGAAGCTCAAAATTATTTCCAGGAGTCTCATATGCAGAAGAAAAGAGAGACATTAACAACGTGTCTGACTTCTTATACATTCATCTTAGCCAAGATTTTCCTTCAAAATGAATTTCTCTACTTCATAACTCTTTGGCTGCTTTATGTAGGCTGTTTTTTAGTAAATGAAAATGCATGACCTTTAGTTAACTTTTGTGGCCAGAGAATGTGTTAAAAGCACAAGTATTTGGCTATTTCTTTGTGGTTTATTCTGCTCTGTATGCTATGTAAGTATCATTAATAGTCAATCACTTGGTATTCTGTAATATTATTGTACATGACTCTCAACGTGGTCACAACGGCCAAAATGACCATTTTGCAATATACTCTTGTAAACCATGAAGTAATTTTTTAGCTATCAACCACAGTTTACACTCAAAATGATCTGAAATTAATTCCAAAAAAGTAAATAACACTGAAATTTTTCTTAAATGTTAAAAGTAAGGCAGATTCTAATCTTTTCCTTTTTTTAACCTACTCTAGCTTATTAATTAATGAAGACTAAGTATTGGTCGGAAACCAGCATCCAATACTGTTCCCCAGAATATAAAATCCCTCTTGAGACAACATGTCTTAAAGGAGGGAAAAAAAATTTCCACTTTGATGGTTCTTTCTCGTCAAAGTCTATTTATACCAAAACCTTGAAATGATTTTTTTAAATCTTTGATAAGCTTTGATTCTACTAATTTAATTGAAGGACTATAAAGAAAACTGAATCACCAACACAAATACTAGCAAACAATCTTGAAGAAAATTTGAGGACCAATGTGGAACAATATAAGAGAGTTAGATTTTTGCCAGAAAAAAAAAACATTTAAGAGTTATATCTCTAAGGGTAAACAGAATGGTCCACATATGGAAGCATGGAGTACCACGAACAGCTTGATTGGGTTGAGGGAAATTATAGGAAGGACACAGTGGCAGAAACAGAAGGATTGAGTCACAAGTTTCTTTCTCAGTCTGCTCCAGGACTCTTTAACCCTTGTCATTTGTCATCACACCTCCCCAGAGAGTACTAGGACTATGACCAACTGAGCCATGGTTAATATAGGAAACACCCCCCCATATGAAACCATTTCAGTCAATGATGGCCTAGAGTCCACTATTCTGTTAATTCTGTGAGTAATCATTTCAGAAGGAGCCCAGATGATAATCTCCAATACTCAGCTGCCAACCAGAACTGGGGTATTTTACGTCTACCCAGTTGTTGTTATTGTTATTCGATGCCATCGAGTCCAGTATGAACCATAGGGACTCCATGAAAAACAGGTCTGAATCCCAACTTATCCTGTGCCGTCCTCATCATCTCTGACTCACTCGGGCCCATTGCTCCAGTCACTGTGTCAGTCCATCTGGCTAAAGGTCTTCCAGAAGTCTCAGATGCAAAAGAAAGAGTTACATTAACAACAACATATATGATTTCTTTCACTTAGATGTTATCCAGGATTTTCCTTTAAAATAGATTTCTCTATTTTGTAACTATGTGGCTGTT
>NW_006399903.1:5020756-5022306 GCF_000299155.1 Elephantulus edwardii
AAATAGATATGTCTTGGGGAAAATTAAACCAGAGTGCTTCTTGGAGGCCAAGAATGGCAAAGCTTCATCTCACATACTTTGGGCGTGTTGCTAAGAGAGGCTGTTCTATGGAAAAAAACATCATGTTTGGAAAGGTGGAGGGTCAGAGAAACGGGGGAAGACCCTCAGCCAGATGGACTGACACAGTGACTGCAGCAATAAGCTCAAGAGTTTCAGAGATGATGAAGACGGCACAGGGTAGGACAGGGCTCAGATCACTTGTTCATAGGGTTTCTAGAGTCTTACGTGATGTGATAACATTAAGCAACAACAAGTGGATCGACAGAAGAAAGGCATGTGATCTATGACCGTAAAGATTATTCTTCTAAGTGGTTTAGCATTGGTCTCTCCATATGCACAACGTGTGGTTTAGCAATGCTCTCAGGCACCTATCAATCTCCAAGTTTGACTAAGTGAAAAGTAAAAGTAACGATTGTCTAGAAGTGCCATCTCAGAAAGAGATTGGCTCCCAACACGTCCACGGCATGCTTGCTCCCCTGTGGACCCCATCCTTCTCACAAGGCATGGCTGTGAGGATCTGTATTTGAGGGAAAGATTACAGTGCTGCTTATCGCCATTTTCTATAATTAAGAACCTACTTTAGATTTATTTTTCCAAGCGTGTTGTTTCTTCAAATGTGAAGAAAACCAACCAGTAATTATGAACTCTTAAATGTTTTCCTAAAAAGAATGAACACTTTGCCACGCCACACTGGTTGGGATATGAGACCCTGGGAATGTTTATGGGCAGTGCATATTCTACAAGGAGATAGGGTGTATTTGGTGTAGGAGAATTTCCAAATTATTTCCATTTTCTTTAATTCCACTCTGCAGCTGAGTTTCCAAAACTTATTATTCACAGATTTTGAAAAATAAGATGGTCAGCCTGAAATAACTGAGTCATGATAAACATGTAAGCTCCTGCTCCCAAAACCCAGGGAGTGTTGGAAAGCCACATCCTGGTGCTATTTATTATTCGCTCTGTTCTCTAAGAAGGCCCTACCCTGAGTGAAATTCCTCAAGAAAAGGCTGTGAATCCGATAGATGTTACGTGCTGTCAGGTCAGAACGCTCCTCCAAGAGGGTTCCCAGGAGCACTAAATCATACGGAAGGGACTTCTCAGAGTGCTGAGGAGAAATGATGTCAGCCTAGAAACTAAGGTGTGCCTGATCCAGACCACGGTCTTAGCAATTACATGTTATGTGTCACAAATCAAAACAATTATGAGATATCATCTCACTCCAGGAAGAATAGCAAAATTTAACATAACAGCAAGCAACAAATGCTGGCGAAGATGTGGAGAAACTGGAACTCTTATTCACTGTTGGTGGGAATGTAAAATGGTGCAACTGTTGTGGAAAGCAGTGTGGCGCTTTCTCAAAAAGTTGCAAATACAGATACTGTTTGACCCAGCAATCCCATTACTGGCAATATACCCCAGAGAGACCATAACTGCCATCCAAGCAGATACATGCACACCCATGTTTATCACAGCTTTGTTCACAATAGCAA
>NW_006399903.1:5022611-5073523 GCF_000299155.1 Elephantulus edwardii
GGTGTGGGGGTGGGAGGGGGAAGGGATGGGGGAATTGTATACCAATGAAGGAATTTTTTTTCTTTTTTTTCTTCTTTTTCTTTTCAAAGAGAGGAGCGAACTGGTGGGGAGGGGTGGGCAGGGAGAAAAGTGCAGCAATGAATGAATGGAAATCCAAAATCTCTATAAATGTTTATTAAAATTAATTTTAAAAATTACATACTAGACACAAAGAATATTTGAATAAAACAATATGCATCAGAGAGCTGCACAGTGATGAAGGATGATAGAAGAATTAATGCCACTGAGTTGTCGTGCTGGAGAAGCGTGCTGAACATACCATGGACTGCCAGGAAAACAAATAGGTCTGTCTTAGGGTGAAACCAAGTTTCTTCTTGGAGGCAAGGGTTTTTTATTCTTATTCTTCTTATTCTTATTCTTACTCTTACTCTTATTCTACTAGTTTGTTCACAAAATTAGAATACATTGTTTTCCAGAACAGATTCTTCCAATTTCCCTCAAACCTCCCCCCATCACATTGTACAACTTCATGATTAATCCCCCCTGGAGGCTAGGATTTTGAAGCTCTGTTTCACATACATTGGGCACGTGGCCTTGCAGGACCAGTCCTTGGAGAAGGACTTCATGTTTAGAAGGGTGGAGGGACAGTGCCAGAGAAGAAGACCCCATGTGAGATGGATTGACACAGTAACTCAGGCAATGAGGGCAGGTGTATTGGAGTCAATGATACTGTCTCAGGATAGAGCCAGCTACAGAGCTGTTGTACATGGGGTCACTAAGAGTCGTTGGTGACTCAACAGCACATAGCAACAACATCAACAAATCATACAGGAAGGGGTTTCCCATCCTTCTCCTGTGAAGCATCAGGTGGATTCTAACCACTATTGTTGTTGTTGTTGTTATGTGCCATCAAGTCACTATGTACACCAGTTCTGAATCCTGCCCTGTCCTGACACACCAACCCCCCATTTGCCCCATTGCCCCAGTCACTGTATCAATCCATCTTATCCAAGGTCTTCCTCTCCTGTGCTGTTGCTCCATCTTTCCAAGCATGATGTCCTTCTCAAAGGATCAATCTCTCCAGGCCACGTGCCCAAAGTGAGACAGAGCTTCAAAATCCAAGCCTTCAATGAGAAACTTGGTTTCAGTTTCACCCTCTCCAAGACAGGCTTATTTGTTTTCTTGGCAGCCCATGATATGTTAAAAACTCTTCTTCAACACCACAATTTGAAGGCATATAGTCTAACCACTGTATATTGTTGTTGTTGCTATTTGCCATCGAGTTGCCTATAATTCATAGTGACCCTATATACAACAGCTTTGAACCCTGCTCTATCCTGCCAATCTTATTGTATCTGACAAATCTACCCCTATTACCTCAATCACTGAATCAATCCATCTCAATCGGCGGTCTTACTCTCTTGCACTGTCCCTCCAACCTCCCAAACACGATGTCCTTCTCCAAGGATTCCTTGAAACATGTCCAACGTATGTCAGATGATGCTTCAGAATTTTTGCCTCCAAAGAGCAGCCTGGTTTGTTCTCCTCACAGTCCATGGTATATTCAGTACTTTTTTCCAGGCCACAGCTCAAAGGCATCCATTCTCCTTCTATCATTCCTAGTCTTTGTCCAGCTTTCTAATGTATAGCAAGTAACTGCAAAGACTATGGCCTGGTTCAAGCACACCTTATTCTCCAATTGACATCATTGTTCTTCAGTACTCTGGAGAAGCCCTTGACAGTAGATTTTCCCAGTGTGATTCATCTTTTAATTTCCTGGCTGCTGGTCCCAAGAGGGTTAATTGTGGAGCCAAGCAAACTAAAGCTGTTACAAATCTCAATCTTTTCACCATCTATCATGATGCTACCAATCGGTCCAGTGGTGAGAATCTTGGTTTTCTTAATGTGAGCTTCAATCCAGATAAAGATAGAGATAAGAGATAGAGATAGAACCTCATTTATAATCCCCACACACATATATAATGCAGTAGCCCAGTGTTAAAAAGCTGCATTGACTCTCAAAGGTTCAAATCCACCACCTTCTCTGCTGAAGGAGAATGAACTATCTCTTCCCAGGAGATTTACTGACTATAAAAACTGATTCTAAATATTCTTTTGTTTTCCCAAGCATTTAAAATTAAAATATGTGCATTGTATTTATTAGTTAAGATATCTTTTGTACTACGGACTCTGTCTTGCCTGTAATAAATATTTTATACATATTTTTCACATTAAAAGAAACTGTGAAGCATTTAAACAAGGGTGGATTTTGTTTTCACACAGCTAAGGGAATTGAGGGATTTGCTTTACTTTGGAAGCATTTTAATTAATTATTGATCTTTTACATGTTCATACGTTTAGTGGAAATTTCTCTTTCTTCTCACTTGAAAGTTGAATTTGTGCACTGGACTTTTGCTCCCCTTGGGGCTTCCTTTCTGCTGTGATCTGAACATTTCTAAGTATCTCTTTACTAGAATGCAAATTCAATAGGATACCATCCATCACACTTTAAAAGATGTGAACACTGGGATTCTCTCCCTATTCATGGTGAAATGAGACGAAAGCATTATCTGAAGGCTGAAGATAGAAAACAATTAGGGCTGCTATACAAAGTGCAGCGGGACGGTGGAAAATTATGGATTACAAGCCTTTTCATGAAAATCTGTTTGTTTCTCCTCCTGTCAAGAACCTTCCCAGCTGGCTCGCTGCCCAAGCTTTGCAGAACCAGCCACCGGCTCTCTGGAGTGCAGGAGTAGAACTGCAGACTCCTGGGGTCCATCGAAAAAAGTCAGTTCAGATTATTACAGCTGAGGAGTGAGTCAGTCCTGAAAATGAGACCCAAAATTCTGTGACAATGTCAAAGTGTTAATCCTTTTTGTACTTACTGTAAATTTTCCTGTGTCATTGTTAATTACAGCAAGTGGTGGCGTACCAATCTGTTGATGTTGTTATGTGTCGTCGAGTGGCGAATCATAGTGACCCTATGTACAACATCCTTTAACCTTGCTCTGTCCTGTGCCAATCGCTCTGTCTTTGATTAGCCCAGTCACTGAATCAATTCACCTCATAGAAGGTCCTCCCCTCCTGTGCTGTCCCTCCAAGCATGACGTCCCTCCCCAAGGACTGGCGCCTCCTTACAACATGTCCAAAGTACATTAGACAGAGCCTCAGAATCCTTGCCTCCAAGGAACAGCCCAGTTTAACCCTCTCCAGGATGAATCTGTTTGTTTTCCTAGCAGTCCATGGTACCCTCAATACTCTTCTCGAGCACCACATTTCAAAGGCATCAAATTATTCAAGACCTAGTCTCTATGAGGAGGAGTGTGGCATCAGGATCTGAGGGACAGGGTGCAAATTCAACTTTTCTGTAAACTTTCATTAAAATAACAAAAAAAAATTTAAGAAAAGAATAAATTGAAACACATAACAATTTTACAAAATGAAATTGTGATTCTTGGAAGAAGTGCAGCCAGGGCGGCAAGCCAGACCATACTTTGGGCATATTGTCAGAAGAGGCCAGTGCCCACAGAAGGAAGTTGTGCTCGGAAAAGGTGCAGTGTCAACAGAAGGGAGGCAGAACCTCGAGGAGATGGATTGAACAGTGACTGCAGGAACAGGCGGGAACCTGGTGGAGATTGTGAGCATGGTGCCGAGAGGGCAAGGTTTCCATCTGTTGATCGGAGGATTGTGATGAGTCATAGTCATCTTGACCTCAGCGAAGGGAAGATCCTCTACATGATGGGTTGACGTTGGCTGCACCAATGGGCTTTAGCTCAGCAGAGATTGTGATGATGGAGATGGATTGAGCCAAGTTTCCTTCTGTTGTACTTGTGGACACGACAGGTCAGAACCAAGTCCATGGCACCTAACAACAACTACTACTACTGTGAACCTTGGATCCACTTCAGTTTTATTAAAAGAGAAGATTAACAAATGCCCTAAGAGAATCTAAAAATAAACTATACCATACAGAGATAAACTCTCTCTCAGTAAAAACCAACCAGGGCCACGGCCCCTTAAAGCAATGGTGATCTCTCTTGGGAATGAGATGACTCTGTAGTATAAGCTTATCTCTCTTTGACATTCTGCAGGTAAGAAAGAGGAGAGACCTGAGAAGTGCTAATTTCAGTACAGAATAAAACCATCACAAGTCTCATAAAATATGACCTGGACCTTTATATAGTTTCTTTGTGTAAAATTAGAGAGGCCACCTGTTTCCCCAGCTATAAATTCCCTGAAGGATCTTTCTTAGATGTTCACATTGGAGATGGAAGCAAACCAATCCACAAGTTCCAATGACGTCAGTCTCTCCGTGTCATTGGTTTGATTTTGACCATTTAGAGTGCTGTGACCAAAAGAATCCCTTCTTCTTCTTGTTGATTTTTTTTCTAGTTTTTTTTTCTTTTTTTTTCCTATAATTATATTTTATTAATTTTCATAAACATTTACAGAGATTTTGGGCTTCCACTCATTCATTGTTGCACTATTCTCTCTACCCTCCTCCCAGTTTGTTCTTGTCCAAATGCCACAGTGCTTGTCAAAGCCAGTTCTGATTAATCTTCTTTGTCAGTGTGTCCTTTGCCATTCCCTATCACTCCTCCCTGAGAGAGACTTCACCCTGAGTCGTAAGGAAAAGGGGATGGTGTATTCTCTTAGCTACTTCCTGCTGAAAAGGGATGCTGTGGGTTTCAGGGTGAAGATCTTCTCTCACTACTCTAAAGGGCCCCTTTGGCAGTAGGAAACACATAGACTATTATGGAGATTGATTTTGGAATTTAGATGCACTCTTATTGATTGTGCTTGGCTGTACATGTTCATATCCTTGAAGATGTATCATGGGGGTGTTGCAACCTAGAAGACACAAATTTGACTAACAAGTTATAAGTACATGAGTCCAAAAATTATGGAAAAGTAAAAGAAAAGATTCTTTCATTGTTTTACAAACCCTCCCCAAGGTCCCCTCCACCATGTAGCCCTCGCTCTAGTCTCCTGTGATGACAGAAATACCCAGTTATATCTCTCTTTTAAACGGTTCTTGTTGATTTTGACTCAGAACCACCCAATGAACAACAGACCGGAACCCTGCCCTATGCTGCGCCCTCTTCCTCATCTCTGACGTCCTTTTTCTCATTGCTGCAGTGATTCTGTCAATCCATCTCATTGCGGTCTTGCTCTTTCCGTGAGACTCCCTTGTTGTTGTTGTTGTTATGTGCCATCGAGTTGGTTGCAACTCATAGCGACCCTATGTACAACAGCCCTAAATTCTGCTCTGTCCTGTGCCAATCGCACTGTCTCTGACATTCCCATCCCAATTATCCCAGTCACTGAATCAATCCACCTCATAGAAGGCCCTCCCCTCCTGCGCTGTCCCTCCACCCTCCCAAGCATGATGTCCTTCTCCAAGGACTGGTCTCTCCTCACAACATGTCCAAAGTATGTTAGACGGAGCCTCAGAATCCTTGCCTCCAAGGAGCCACCCGGTTTAACCCTTTCCAGACTCCCTTAGCAGTGTGAAAACATCTTTCTAGAAGAGCTAAAGAGCAAAAGAGAATCAGGGTTTGCTCAGAGAAAAGGCAGGAACTGCACAGTGTAGGGGAATAGGTTTTGAGGTGTGATTAAAGAGCTAGATCAAAACAAGCAAGCCTACCATTGCTGGTAAGCTGATTTAGACACCTGATGGCCCCGTGAGTATCCCCTGAAGTTTTCATGGTCGTATCTTTACGGTATCAGGTCAGTGTTCTCCTCGGATGACTCAGAACTGCAACCTTTGTTTTTTGTAGATGAGCGAACATCATTTGTGCCTTCCTGGGATGCTTTGGAGAACTCATATCTCTTCTCATTAGAGCCGCCTTGCAATATTATGTTGTTGGTATCACCAAGTTGGTTTCAACTCATAGAAACACTCCAAACATTAAAATGAAATATTATGGAAGACCATCATAAGAGGGAGACCACCCTTGTGGCAATATGATCAGAGGGAGACTCATCAATAACCTGATGTTACGCAGATGACATAACCTTGCCTGCTGGAAGTGAGGAGGACTTGAAGCACTTACTGTAGAAGATCAAAGAATACAGCCTTTGATATGGATTGCATCTCAATGTCAAGAAAACAAAGATTCTTAACACTGGACCGATAGGCAACATAAGGATAGATAGATAGAAGATTGAAGCTGTCAATAACTTCATCTTACTTTAATCCCCAGTTAACACCCTGGGTAGTAGCAATCAGGAAATGAGACATATTGCACTGGTAAAGTTTGCAGTTAGGGATCTCTCCAAATTATTCAAGAGCAATGATGTCATTTTGAAGACTAAGATGTGTATGATTCAGACCATGGTCTTTCTGATTACTTGCTATGCAGCTGAGAGCTGGACAGTGAATGAGGATGACAGAAGAAAAATTGATGCCTTTGAGCCATGGTGTTGGAGAAGAGCGCTGAACATCCCATGGACTGCCAGAAGAACAAACAAATATGTCTTTGAGAGGGTACAGCCAGAATGTTCTTTGGAGGCAAAGACGATGAGGCTTCTCAAATATTTTGGGCATGTTGCTAGGAGGGGCTATTCCTTGAAGAAGGACGTGATGCTAGGAAGGGTGGAAGGTCGGCAAAGGAGAGGAAGACCCTCGACCAGGTGGATTGACATGGTGACTGCTTCAATGGGCTCTCAAGTCTCAGGAGGTGTGAGGATGGCACAGGATATAATAGGGTTCAAATCTCTTGTTCATAGGGTCTCTATGAGTCATACTGGACTTGACATCTCCTAACAACAACAACAACTGTCCTTGTAATCACTGTAATTTTTCTGTCTGCTTTGTAGCTAAGTTGTGAGTCCATCTCACTGAGAGTCTTCCTCTTTTGGCTAACTGTTGCAGACCAAGGGTAAAGTAATTTTATAATTATTAATAATGAGAGACAGGCAGGCAGGAATGAGATAGAGCAGAGAGCCTAAAACAGGGGGCCAGCAGTTCTTGACTGAAGACCCCAAGCCAAGCTTCTCTGTATCTTTTTTGAAAAGTATCAGGAAGTAAATCACAAAGAGAAGTCAATGCAAATGAAGCTCTGCTTGACTCAGGAGGGAGAGGTTAGCAAATGCAAGAATCTGGTAAACCCTTAGGGATTGCCTTAGTGCCTCAGGGTGAATTCTGGCTTGTACTGAGCCTCCCCCACATCCTGAAATAGCATTCAGTTTATTACTAATATTTCTTATTGGCTTCCTGTAGCTAACATAAAGGCCTCACTCATCTGGTGAGTGGTTCAGACTCACCAGTGGTCCTTGGGAGAACGGGAAAGAATTCTCTGTGCTCTGTACAGCCCTGGAACTTGATGGAGGATTAGTGATGAGTCTGTTTGAGCTCTTCGGCACTGAAAACAATTTTGCCAAGTTTGTTGTCCTCCTCCAATTGCTAATCCTTCTTGAGAACATGCCCTGATCTCCGCATATCTGAAATACATACTGACAATCAACACCCCCCCACACAGTGACACATATATCAACTTACACACTCTTACACATACACCAACACTGACAGACACACTCATAAGAACACACATTGATACCCTGACACATACGTATACACATACATAAGTTGTTTTTGTTGTTAGATGCCATCGAGTACGGCTCATAGTGACCCTGTGAACAACAGAGTTGAACCTTCCCCCCTCCAGTATCATCCTTACAGTCTCTGACACACTCAAACCTACTGCTACAGTGACTGTCAATCCATCTCATTGAGGATCTTCTTCTCTTTTGCTGGCCCTCCACCTTTCCAAGCATGATATCCCTCTCCAAGGAACACGCACAAAGTATGCAAGATGATCATTTTTGCTTCCAACAAGCACTCTGGTTTTATCTTCTCCAAGATATATCTGTTTATTCTTTTTTGCAACCCGCACCCTGTTCAGTGCTTTGCTTCAGCACCACAGTTTAAAAGCATCAATTCTTCTTCTGCCATCCTTATTCTATATCCAGCTCTCAGATGGATAACAAGTGACTGAAAAAAACTGTAGCATGAATCAGATGCACCTTAGTCCTCAAAATGACATCATTGCTCAGCAATAATTTGTAGAGGTCCTTGATTTCAGACTTTCCCAGTGCAATACATCTCCTGATCTCCTGACTACAGTTAAATGTATTGATTGTGGATCCAAGAAAGGTGAAGTCATTGACGTTTCCAATCTTTCCTCCATCTATCATGATGTTGTCTGTCATTCCAGTGGTGAGGATTCTTCATCATTATTATAGTTTATTTACAAAATATGAATAGTGAGGATTCTTGATGTTGCAAGGCTATCTGTATTGAAGGCTGCAATGTTTATCCTTCTGCAGCAAGAGCTTCAAGTTCTCATCACTTTCAGCAAGCAAATTGTATCATCTGCATAACTAAGGTTATTGATGAGTCTTCCTCCAGTCTTGATGCCATATTCTTCAGTCTAGCCTCTCAAATAATTTACTCAACATGCAGACTAAATATGTATGGAGAAAGAATACAATTCTGATGCACACATTTCCTAATTGTTAACCATGTTTTGCTCCTCTGCTGTGTTCTCACAACAGGCTCTTGGTCTAGGTATAAGTTTCACACAAGCACAAGTGTCCTAGGATTCCAATCTTAACGTTAGTCGTAATTTGTTATGATCCATAGAGTCAAATGCCTTTGCATAGTTAGTAAAGCACAAATAGGTAATCTTCTGGAATTCTTTGCTTTCAGCCAGGATCCATCTGACATCAGTAATGATATCTATCCCTTGTGCCATGGCCTCTTCTAAATCCAGCTTAAATTTCTGGAAGGTCTCTGTCTCTGAACTGTTTTAGCCACTTTTTAAATTTTCTTTAGTAATTTCAGCTTGCATGTAACATTAATAATATTGCTCTATAATTCCCACATTCTGTCAGATCACCTTTCTTGGGAATGGGAACAAATATGGATCCCTTCCAGTCAGTCAGCCAGGCAGCTGTCCTCCAAATTTCCTGGCATAGAGGAGTAAGCATGCCAGAGCCTACAGCTGTTGATTGAAAGATGTCAGTTGGTGTCTCTTCGATTCCTGGGGCTTTATTTTTTGCCAATGCCTTCAATATAGCTTGAGCTTCTTGCTCCATTTCCATTGACTCTTGATCATCTGTTACTTCCTGAGATATTTCCATGTTGGCCAATTCTTTTTAGTATAGTAGCTTTGTATTCCCTCTATCTTCTTTTGCTGTTTCCTGGATCACCCCCATGCAAAAAAAACCAACCAAACAAACAAACACACACTCACCGACACCCTCATACACGAGAAACAACACAGTCATATACACTGACACACCAGCACGCTCTCCCTAACACACACTGACATACAGATGCACACGGATGGACACACTTTTCTATACACAGAGACATGTGCTTTGGTGAGCAGAGAGAAACCATTCCTGCAGTGACCCCAGCTGCTTCGGTTACCACAGGGGAGAGAGGAGTGATGAGAGCTATCCCTGTGTACTGAGCCCTCCTTGGACAGAATGTCCCTTACAGGATCCCACTTCTGACTCTGACTGGTGTCCATGTTGGCCATGCAGCAAAAAGAAAGGATAATTGCATTCCTGGAGACACACAGGTAGACGAGTTGGAAATACCTGGGCTGTCTGCCCAAGGCTGAGGGCATGGACGAGGGCAGAGCAGGTTGGATGCAAACTTAGTTTCAGCTTTTAGAATGCAAACCCCAAGCAGTGAGTATGCCCAGTTGCTTGGGACGTTGAGGGTCCACAGGGCACTGCCAGCTGTTCAAGAGGGGTGGGACCTCAAGGGCAGAGGAGAAGTGTCAGAGCCCTCAGAGCTCATAGGATGTCAGGGCTGAGAGTCTGTGATTGTCCCCTCCTGGGTCAATACAAGCATTCCACCTGCAGAAGGAACCCCTGCCTGCAGAGTAGCTCTCCTGGGGCACAGCAGGGCCTGGACTGGGCGTGACCGCCTGATAGTGTCGTTGAAATCACAGCTGGTATATAGTTGGAGTTGCCCTCAATGATTTATGATAGCTGATTGCAAGAGAGACACATGCATATTTCTTTTCTCATAAATAATGTAAAATGCAGGAAGTAGAGCACCTGTATAGGAAGCATCAAGCCAAACCGAACTTACTGCTGTGGAATCAATTCTGGCTCACAGCAACCCTGATGGACAGAGTCCAGCTGCCCCGAAGGGCTTCCACGGCTGTGATTTCTACTGGAGTAAATTACCCATCTTTCTTCTGCAGGTGCTGCTGGGTTCCCACTGCCAGCCCTTTGGTTAGCACTTAATCGCTTAACCACTGAGTCACCTGGGCTCCTCAGAAAAGCACATATCAGGCTAAACGTGATATTTGTAAACATGTATTTCCATTCAAGTCAAGGCATTTATTTTGCATTTACAAAGCACTGTGAAAGCAGCCCTGGTGGCACAGCAGTCAGTGCATTTGACTGCTAATCCAAAGGTCACTGGTTCAAACCCATCTGCTTCTCTGCAAGAGAGTGATGAGGCAGTTTGCTTAAATATATGACTTTGTAAATCCTATGGGGAAGTTCTCTACTGCCAATAGAGCAATTTTGAGTTTATATAGTTTCAATGAAAGTCAATGGCAATCTCAAAGGCACTTGATTCAATTCCACCAGCTGCTGCATGGGAGGATAGGCCATCTCCCCCTCTGGTATCTACTGCCTTCAATAACCCACTGGATGCACACCAATATTTATTGCTGTATTATTCACAATAGCAAAGAGATGGGAGCAACCCACATGCCCATCAGTAAGTAAATGGATTAAACACACACACACACCCCACAAACTATGGTACATCCACACATCGGAATACTATGCAGCACTGAAAAATAATGAAATAGTAAAACATTGCACAACATGAGAAAGACTTGAGGGAATTATGATAAGTGAAATAGTTCAGTCACAAAAGGATAAATACTGCATAACACTGCTGTTATAAAATAGGACAGACATGAGGGGATGGGAGAGGGAATGAAGAAAGAGTGAATAGATAATGAACACTGCATTAGAACAGATGAGGAGAAGAATTATTTAAAAGGAATATATGATTATGCATTATATGTATGAGAACAATCTGGAACAAAGGGTGCATTGCGGGGTGGGCTAAATTTGGCATCAGGATTGGTGGAAGATCTATCAACAATCTGCATTATGCAGATGACACAACCCTGCTTGCTGAAACTGAGGAGGACCTGAAGCGCTTGCTGCTGAGGGTCAGGGACTGCAGCCTTCAATATGGATTGAAGCTCAACATCAAGAACACCAAGATTCTCACCACTGGACCAATTGGCAGCATCAGGATGGATAGTGAAGAGATTGAGATTGTTCACAGCTTTAGTCTGCTTGGCTCCACAATCAACACTCTTGGCACCAGCAGCCAGGAAATTAAAAGATGTATTGCGATGGGAAAGTCTGCAGTTAGGGACCTCTCTAAAGCACTCAAGAGCAACGGTGTTTCTCTGGAGACTAAGGTGCATCTGGTACAGACCATGGTCTTTGCAATCACTTGTTATGTGTCAGAGAGCTGGACAATGACTAGGGAGGATAGAAGGAGAATTGATGCTTTTGAGCTTTGGTGTTGGAAAAGAGTGCTAAGGGTGCCATGGACTGTTAAGAAAACAAATAGATTCATCCTGGAGAGGGTTAAACCAGGCTGCTACTTGGAGGCAAGGATTCTGAGGCTTTGTCTGACATACTTTGGTCATATTGTAAGGAGAGATCAGTCCTTAGAGAAGGACATCATGCTTGGGAGGGTGGAGGCACAGCACAGGAGAGGAAGACCCTCTGGGAGATGGATTGATTCAGTGACTGGGATAATCGGGATGAGTGTGTTGGAGACAATGAGATTGGCACAGGACAGAGCAGAGTTTAGAGCTGTTGTACATAGGGTCGCTATGAGTCGCACGGCACATAACAACAACAACAACAACAGGAGGGGGCTAGAAGGGGGTAGAAAATGTGTAACAATGAATAAATAAATTTTAAAAGAAAAACCCACACTGCAGCTATGGGTCAGTTCTGACTCGACAGCTGCCTGGCTGACTGACTGGAAGAGATCCAGTTCCCATTCCCAATGGCAGTTGAGTCAGTGGGTTTCTGCACCATAAACTGTGCCAGGTACAGCCAGGGCACAAATAATAACTAGAATCCTTGTCTCCAAACAGTTTGAGCCTCACTGGTAGGCCTGTCACTCAGCTGTTGCCACAAGAAGGCTGGGTAGCAGTCACTCCACAGCTCAGTGGCTGAAAGAATTCACCTAGGTTCATCTAAGGATCTCTGGTGGCACGCTGGTCCATGGAGAGTTGTGCTGCTAACTCAAGTGTGACTTCCCAAATGGGTTAAAGGCACAGTTGGTCCTCACAAGGGAGCTGGCTGGGCAACCTCTTCCATGTAATTTATAGCCTCTGAAAAATCTGCTGGAAGGTCAGCTGTGAGTTTGCTCTGAGTTGACATCCATGAGAGAGAGGGTACCTCCAGAGTTCTGCGCAGTGGTTAAAGTGCGCTCAGCTGTTAACCAAAACATTCACGGTTTAGATCCTCTGTTGTTGTTATGTGCTTTTGAGTCACTGCGACTCCTAGCAACATTGCGTACAGAAGCCCTAAACTTGCCCTGTCCTGAGCCACTCTCACTGATTCTGGCACACCTAACCCATCATCCCAGTTACTATATCAATCCATCTCATCCGGGATCTTCCTCTTCTGCACTGTGGCTCCACCCTTCTGAGCATGATGTCCTTCTCCAAGGACTGGTCCCTCCTGTGCCCAAAGTGTGTGAGGCAGAGCTTCAAAATCCTAGCCTCCAAGGAGAAATTTGGTTGCATCCTCTCTAATACAGACCTGTTTGTTTTCTTGGGATAACTCTTGTGTGCATAGTCCATAGAGAATGGCACTGCCAAACCAAAGATGGCATCTTTCTGGCAGTTCAAATCCATCAGTGGCTCCGAGATAGAAAGATGATTCATCTCCCATGCAATTCACAATCTCTCAAAACCCACTGGAGCACCTTGGCAATAAACCACGAAGATGAGGACGTCCGTTTCCATAAAGATTTACATCCCTGGAAACCTCCTGGGCCAGTTTCCACTCTGTCCTCCAGATGACTGGCTTGACGGCAGGAGGTATGGTTCCTCAGAACAAAGAGGTCAGGTTGAAAACTAAAGTGTAACTGTTCAAACGATAGCATCTTCTATCCCTTCACCTGCATTCGAGAGATCAACCATGCATAAGGAAGACAGAAGATGAACTGATGCCTTTGAATTTTAATGCTGGCAAAGATTACTGAGTATATGAGCTCAAATATAGTGATTTGGTGCAGGAAAAAGCAGTTTCGTTCTTTGGTATGTAAGTTTGTAAGTTTGCTATGGCGTGAAACTGACAGTACCTAATAACGACATACTGTATACTTTTTCTCTTTCTCTTTCCCACCTCCCCACCCTCTCATTGTGTCAGAATTGACCCATAGCTGATTTTCTGTCAGGTTGTCAGAGGCTGTCAATTGCATAAGAAGAGACTGCCCATCTTTCAAAAAAAAATCTGCTGGTGGATTTTAACCATCACAGAGACACCACCTCTTAGCAGGGCAGCTCGCTGCAGACTATGCCACCAGAACTCCTATTATTTACAATAATAAATTTATATACAATAAAACGTGCAAAAATCCTGAACCTGTATAAGGTGGATCCCTGTCAGAAAAGGAAAGCAAAAATAGTTTGTACTAGTAGAGAGAAAAAAACGTTTAGGCTACATCCTATGAAGGATCTGAAAGTGTCAGGCTCTTGAGAAACAAGGCTGTCCTGTCAAGTTCCAGCTCTCACAGGTCTCACTGTATGATACAGAGAAAAAGAGAGAGAATCATTCGAGACAAGCATACTTCTGGAGGTGGCCTAAGGAATTCTTAATCCTTCATAAATTTAACCTTGCGTGTCCTCATCAAGTAATCTTTTTGCTTCCTGGAACTATGACTCATGTTATTCAAATGCAAAGAAGAGAGGCCTGTTATTAATCAAAAGGAAAAAGAAATACTGCCCCAGATAGTCAAGCACTAAAAACAACATCTGATGTGTCAGACAGAAGATTTGAGGCTGCTGTTATCAAGGATGGAAGCGGGAGGTGACAGCACGTGTTCTCTGTACCCACTCACTGTCCTCCCTTCTCCTGATTCTCGTTCCCTTCATTAGAAAATGAAACACAATTCTCAATCTTCTCAAAACAAAATAAGGGCAGTCAATCAGTCTGTTTCTCTGCAAAACAGAGTAAGATATTTCAAAGGGTGTCCTTTGGATGAGCTGCCATTACTGTAAGTCGGAGGTCAGCAACCTCCAACTGGCTTCCCCCCCCCCAAAAAAAAAATTACTGTTCGGGTGAAATTTTACAAATCCAGTTGGTTTTCCATTCAACCATTCATATACATTTTATTTTATGACAAATGGATGTATTGTATTAATTACAATCCCCATTGTGTAAACAACCCTACTATTCCCACTTCCTCCCTGTGGTTCTCAATTCCACTAATCCTTCTTTCCTGCCCCTTCCTGCCTTCTGAACTCTATCCCTGAACAAATGCTGTGCTTTTGAACTTGTATGGTTGGTATTCTAAAGAATGAGTATCTCTCTGATATAATCAGTTGTTGTTTGACCAAAAGTTGAGTAAGTGTTAGTGCAGGTTCACAGGGTGATTAAGGACCATATTGTTATTGTTGTTGTTGTTGTTGTTAGATGCTGTTGAACACTACTCATAGTAACCCTCTGAACAACAGATCTGAGCCCTGTCCTGTCCTGTGCCATCCTCACTGTTTCTGATACACTTGAGCCCATTACCACAGACACTGTGTCAGTCCATCTCACTGAGGCCCTTCCTCTCTTTAGCCAACCAAGCATGATGTGCCTGTCCTGGCAAGGTTCCTGAAGTATGTGTGTGCTTTGTCATCCTTGCCTCCAAGGAGCATTCTGGCCAAACCCTCTCTGAGACATATCTGTTGGCAGTCCATGGGATGTTCAGTGCTCTTCTCCAACACCACAGTTCCAAGACAACAATTCTGTCATCCTTACTCATTGTCCAGCTCTCAGATGCATAGCAAGTGATTGCAAAGAACCATGCCCTGAATCAGGTGCACCTCAGTCCTCAAATTGACATCACTGCTAAAGATTGTAGGCTCAGGAATTCCATCAGTCCCTGCAACCAGACCCACTTTGAAAACTAAGTTTTATTGAAACAGCCCAGCCCATTTCACTCACATGTTGTTTGTGACCACTTTTGTATTCCGTTGACAAGTAATGGAGTTGAATAATGCCCCTAGAGACAGATATCTCGTCTGCAAAGCCTTGTTATTGTTGTTATGGGCCATGGAGTCACTTGCGACTCATAGCAACCCTATGTACAACAGCCCTAAACTCTGCTCTGTCCTGTGCCAATCACACTGTCTCTGACACTCCCATCCCGATTACCCCAGTCATTGAATCAATCCACCTCATAGAGGGCCTTCCCCTCCTGCGCTGTCCCTCCACCCTCCCAAGCATGCGGATCCGTTCGGGCCAGTTCTGCAGGACACATCACCTTCGCTCGGGAAACATTACCACTAAGCTTCAGAGACACTGGTCACAACATAAGAAACTATCAGCAGCTGACGTATTTGGAATCACAGAAGCCAAGGAAGCTTCAGATATAAGCTATCAGATCAAGGGCTTGAAAATGGGAGATAGATGTGAAGGGAGTGGGTAGAAGTGGATGGGTATCCTGGTGGATGGTGGAGCAGGGAAATAAGTGGGTAAAGACACATGTGCCAAAGGCAGGGACAACACTGATACTAATGGTTAACTCCACAATAAGGGAGATACCCTTCACTTTTTCTATAAAATGCTGGTATGTCTGACACTTCTCTAAATCTGAACATTCAGATTAAGACAGACTAGGAAGAAGGATTGGCCATCCACTTCTGAAATAGCAGGCCTCTGAAAACGCCTGATCCTCAACCTTCTTCAGTCTGTGCTGTCCTCAAGCCCTTTGTCATGGCAACAGTGTTGATCCAGCTCATTGAGGGTCTCCCTCCTTTTTTGCTGACCCTCTGCTTTATCAAGCATGAGGTGTTTCCCTGGGAACCAGCTCCTCCTGATAGAATGCCCTAATTAGGAGGTGAATCTTGCATCCTCACTTCTAAGGAGCACTACTTTGGCTGCATTGCTTCCAAGACAGCTTTGTGTATCCTCTTGGCTATCCATAGTACATACAGTATCCTCCAGCAGCACCAGAATTCAGGAGCACCAATTCTTCAGTCTTCCTTACTCATTATCCAGCTTTCACATGCACCCAAGCAATTGAAAACTATGGTTTAAATCAGGTGCACCTTAGTCTTCAATGTGTCATCTTTACTCTTTAGCACTTCCAAGAGGTCCTTGGCAGCAGAATTGCCTAATGCAGTATGCTTGATTTTTTGGCTGCTGCTACCATGGAGGTTGAGTGCGAATCTGAGTAAAAGGAAATCCTTGTCATGCTGACTCTAGATTTGCAGAGGGGTCGTGGGATAGGGTAAGGTTCTGACCTGTTGGTTATAGGGTGACTATGAGTCGCAGCTGATTTGATGGCTCCTAACCCAACATATGGTTGCTCTGAATCAGAATCAACCTGGCAGTTAGGAGTTGGGTTTGGGATTGGGTATAGAGAAAGGAGTCTCTTGGTGACACAAACAGTGAAGTGCTGGGTTGCTAATAAGAGGTTGATGGCTAAAATCTGTCCATAGGCATCTCAGAAGAAAGGCCTGGCAACCCTGCTTCTGCAAGGATGCAGACACATAAATTCTACAGAGGACAAGGCTATTCTGAAGCAGTGGGATACCATGAGTGGAAGTGTCCTTGACAGCCATGGGTTTGAAATAGATGATAGATAGATAGATAGATAGATAGATAGATAGATAGATAGATAGATGTAGATGGATATAGCCATGGTCTTTGCAATCACTTGTTATGCATCAGAGAGTTGGACAATGATTCGGGATGATAGAAGGAGAATTGATGCCTTTGAGCTGTGGTGTTGGAGAAGAGTACTGACTATACCATGGACTGCTAGGAGAACAAACAAGTTTGTCCTGGAGAGAGTTAAACCAGGCTGCTCCTTGGAGGCAAGGATTCTGAAGCTTCATCTGACATACTTTGGACATGTTGCAAGGCAGGGTTGGTCCTTGGAGAGGGACATCATGCTTGGGAGGATAGAGGGACAGCACAGGAGAGGAAGACCCCTGATAAGGTGGTTTGGTTCAGTCACTGCAGTAATGGGCTTAGGTGTCTTGGAGACAATAAGATTGACACAGGACAGAGCAGGATTTAGGACTGTTGTACATAGGGTCACTATGAGTTGCAGGTGACTCGAGGGCACATAGTATCAACAGATTATATAGAGATAAGATAGAGATAGAGGTAGAGATATATATAATCTGTTATCTCATGTATTTGTTGATATTTTATATATACATATATACATGTATACATATATATGGATATATAAAACTGAGTATTTCTGGAATGGGTTAAAGGTGCATACATTTGCATAGGGTGCCTTAGTCTTTAAAGTGGCAACCTTGCGCATTAGCCCTTTCAAGCAGTCTTTCCAGTATATTGGCCCAATGCAGTTAGATTTCTGGTAAGTGGATGGCTATCAGTGGGAAGAATGTGCTACACACACCCCCGCCCCCATGAAGGTCTTCCCTGGGCAGCCCCCAGCTCCTCTCACGCAGGGCTCTGCTAATGCCTGTAGTAACCCTTCTTCTCTGTCTTTGCCAGACTCCGACCTGAGCATGCGCACACTGAGCACGCCCAGCCCAGCCTTGATATGTCCACCGACCCTGCCTGGCTTTCAGAATGGAAGGGGCTCGTCCACCTCGTCGTCGTCCATCACTGGGGAGACCGTGGCCATGGTGCACTCGCCGCCCCCGACCCGCCTCACGCACCCGCTCATCCGCCTGGCCTCCCGGCCGCAGAAGGAGCAGGCGAGCGTGGACCGGCTGCCCGACCACTGCCTGGTGCACGTCTTCTCCTTCCTGCCCACCAACCAGCTGTGTCGCTGCGCGCGCGTGTGCCGCCGCTGGTACAACCTGGCCTGGGACCCGCGCCTCTGGAGGACTATCCGCCTGACGGGCGAGACCATCCACGTGGACCGCGCCCTCAAGGTGCTGACCCGCAGGCTGTGCCAGGACACCCCCAACGTCTGCCTCATGCTGGAAACCGTGACGGTCAGCGGCTGCAGGCGCCTTACGGACCGAGGACTGTACACCATTGCCCAGTGCTGCCCCGAACTGCGGCGCCTGGAGGTCTCAGGCTGTTACAATATCTCCAATGAGGCCGTCTTTGACGTGGTGTCTCTCTGCCCCAACCTGGAGCACCTGGATGTATCAGGTAAATGGGGCTGGGAGTCCTTTCCAGCCTGGCCAACCCCTGGGAAGCTCCTTCAGCCACACCCAGCACAAGTGGAGGAAGGTGGCCTTGGAGAAGTCAGGTGGCCTGAGAGCACTGGAGACCAGAATGGTCTTGTCATTGTCAAGCATCACCAGCTCGCTGCTATCAAGCGGGAGGCACTCATAGCTGAACCCCCAGAAGCTATAAACCCCAGGGGAGGAGATTGCCCATGGTTCTCCCTTTGATCTTGTCCTCAGATAACATCAACTTCCTAGAGGAACCTTGGCCACTTTTGCTTTCAGAAATAGGAAGGTGCCAGCCAGGGCCGAGTTCCAGTCTGTTGTTCATACAGTCATCATGAGTCACAGTCAGCTCCACAGCCCCTAACAACACCAGGCCAACAGTGGACAATAAAACATGAGATGCAGGCTGCGCTGTTTTCGGGAAGAAGGGGTGATTTTTTTGTGTGTGTGCTTGCATTCTTTTTGCTTGTTGGATTGCTAACACTGATATAACCCAGCCCCGTGAGATGTACCCTGGTGTTTCACACTGCTCTCCCACCCCTGGGTGCACCTTCCCTCTTTCATCAGTCACAGTAATCAGCTGCAGAGTTCAAGAGCAGGTGTGAGGCATCGAACCACAGCCTCTGAAGTCAGGAAGGAGAGCTCAGGCTCTGCTGGGTGACCCTCCCTCAGTCAGCCTAGAAGGCTTAGTCTTAAAGCCCAGGCTCACTCACTGGCGCCAGATGGGAGTCTGCCCAGACTGACAGCCCATTCTAGCTCATCTACTGTGTAGGAAAAAAGAACATTGGAGAGGCTCCACTGCGTGAGATGCCTCGGGGAGTTAAAGAAATAAGCAGCCCCGGCTGTCAGGAAAGGTTCCAGAAATCAGACCCTTCCAGAAGTCAGACCCGTCTGACAGCAGATCACCAGAATTGGGGATTTTACAAGCATTCAGGGTAAATGATAGCCTTCCTCAAAAGCTGAGGTAAAGCCCAGGATCTAGCTCCTTGCTTTCAAAAGCTGACATCTGAAAACATTTCCATGACAGTCCAGCCTTTTGGGTAGACACTGTTCCTCACAGGGAAGCAACTTCTTTGTCCACTCACATCTGCTGTCTGCCTGACCAGGCCCTGGTCCCCGCTGCTCAGCTCCGTTTGGCACAAAGAAGCAGGAAACCAGAAGGTTTTCTTGACATTGTTTCCTCCAAGGAATCCTGGAGAGAGAGCGTGGTGTGATGTGGCAGAAGCGCATTGCAAAACTCCGTGATTTGGTCTAATTCAAGCTCTTCTGGATGTTTCTCCTCTCAGACGAGGGGAGGAAAGGGGAAGGAAGAGGCTGTATTACTTTTTACTTACAGTTTTTAATTGTGATTTAAAAGCTTAAAAACCATATTGATTTTGCATTCAACCAGCCATACATATTGTGTCTAGTAACATTCACCCCTTTACTGTATACTGACTTTCCCTTCCCACATATTTGGGAGTGCTGGAGGGGTGGGGGGTAATCCACAGGAATTGTGCTGCTGAAATTTTTTCATAGAGTCCTATGTATATTATATAGACATTCTTTTTTATATTATTATTACCAAGCCCAAGATGGTATAGCCCTGGTCAGTGCACTGCTGTACAGAAGTAACTTGTAGTTGCTGTGATGCTGAACACCATGAAACTGGTGTGCCAAATGCGATAATGGTTACCTATGGTGGACAGTGTTTGGTGGAGCTTCCCATCTAAAACAAGCTTGGAAGCAGGAGTGGTATCCACTTTGGAAACGACTTGCTTCTGGAAACTATAAACAGTGCTCAGGCCTTTCATTCATAGAGTCGCTATGAGTCGTCTGCAACTCAACAGCACCTAACAACAACATTATTCATTTTAATGAAAGTTTACAGGGACTTTGGATTTCCATTCATTCATTGTTGCCCCTTTCTCCCTGCCCGCCCCTCCACCCCCCAGTTTGCTCTTCTCTTTGAAAAGGAAAAGAAAAATTTTTTCATTGTTATACAGTCCCTCCCCCTAAGTCTACTCCACTAATGCAGCTTTCATTCTGGACTCCTGTCATGACAATAATACCTAATCACATATTCCTTTTAAACAGTTCTCTCCCTTATATCTGTTTCAATGCAGTATACAGAATTTCTCTCATCTTTCTCTAGTCTCCCATCTACCCCGATGTCAGTCTCGTTTTACAACAGGGACACTGGACATTCTTTGAGCCGCCTCTCAGATGTTTCCACGTCTCTTGAATTTGTTGTGCTATTAGAAAAAGACATCAAGCTGGTGACAGAAAAAGAAAAAAATCCCCCAACAAGATGAAGTGACAGAGATGGACTGTAACGATAGGCTCTGGCATATCAGAGACTGTGAGACAGACAAGGATACAGCAAGGGTCAGGTCTACTGTCCATGGGACCACAATGAGCGCAAGTTGCCTGGATGGCATCTAGAGCCACCAACTTGTCTTACACTGGATCTTCCTTCAGGTGCTCATTGGTCTTCAGCTCCATCTCTCTCACGCGTCCCTTTTAGTATCACCACTTCCAAGACGACTTCGATTCCCTCAGCATTTGAATGTTTACTGCACTGTAGCACATCTGCCGTAAATCATTCCTACAATTCATCAATGTTATGCTCCCCCCTAGCCATAACTTCCCTCCCCTCCTATAAGTGATGCCTTGGATCAGGCGTCAACAATCTCTTCTCTCAGTTTGTACTGGTCCCAGCATCTCTCTGAGCCTGAGATGATTCGCATCCATAAAACGAAGCTTCACTGGGAAGATGGCTAAGGCAGTCCCATGCCTGTAATGCATCAAGGAATGAGGTAGCTCTCAATGTTACCCAGGGGTATCCACTTCCTCAATAACATGCCTCTGGAAACTCTGTGAACTCTGATAGTTGTACAGGGGCTTCAGGCCTTCTGTTCATAGAGTTGCTATGATTCATGCTTGACTTGAAGGCAATCAACAACAACAAAAAAGAAGCCCTAGCAATGTAATACATTACATATTGGGCTGCTAACGAAAAGGTCATTGGTTTGAATCCATCAACTTCTCCAGGGGAGAGCAATGGGCAGTCTCCTCCTGTAAACACTTACGACCTCAGAAACCCAACCAAGGGTCACTGTGAAATGCAACTAATGCAACCGAGGGTCACTGTGAAATGCAACTGATGAGAGAGCAGTTTAGGGTCAGTTTATTTTTTTTTTTTAAAACCATGAGCAAGTATCCTTTCTTCACAACTCAAACTTTGCAAATCTTTAAGAATCAGAACATATTGTTAAAAATTATTCCTTGAAAATCATACATTGTTTTCATGTGCTGTTGAGTTGGAACCAACCCATAGCTGACCCTCCAGCAGATTTTCAGAGGCAATAAATCAAACAGGACAAGATTGTCCATCCTTTTTCCTGAAGGAGCAGCTGGTGGACTCGAACTGTGTGCCTTTGGGATTGGACAGCAGCGCAATAAGAAATACTAGGCCAGTAGAGCTCCCTGAAAAGAATACAGACATACCAAAATAGTCTCTCTGCGATACCAGGTGAGGCTAAAAAGTCATTAACAGTAGAACTTTTTTTAAAATCAACATGTTTGTTTCCCTACATCAAATACAGGATTCTTCCTGAAACACAGCAGAGGAATATTTTGCTAGGTATTTTAAAATGAAAAGAATCTTGGTAAATGTTCATTAAAATTCATAAAATAAAATTTTAAAAATTAAAAGAATCATTAGCTAAAAGTTTAGAAAGAGAAGCTGACACAAAATCTTGGAAAGCCATGTAGTTTTACAAGTGTCACAGTAAGCACAGCCAAGAGTACAGACATCTGAATTCCATAATTTTCTGTCTAAAATATATAGGGTTATATGTTGTTGTTGTTGTTGTTGTTAAGTGCCGTCGAGGTGTGGGCGACTCATAGCGACCCTATGAAGGAGAGTCCTCGACGCTTGGGTGCCTTTCATCCTCTCTCCAGGTTCATAGGGTTTCCGGAGGCAAGCTATTATGGAAGTGGACGCCACTCCTCCTTTCATGCTTGTTCAATCGTGGAGCTCCACCCCACTCTCTGTCCACGTTGGGTAGCCAACCATTAACGCATTTGACACATTCGTGTCACAGTGTTCAGCCTCACAGCAACCAAAAGTGACTGCAGGATGGCAACTTATACACCAGGGCTATACGACCTAGGGGAATGTCTGAACAAAAACAATGAAAGACAGGCTAAAGAAAGAAATCCACATGGTTTTTTGTTTTGGGGTTTTTTTTTTTCTTTTACTTGAATCTACAATCAACATCTATAGTCACAGTGGTCAAGAAATCAAAAAACTTATTTCACTGGAGAAGTCTGCTATCAAGGACCTCTAGAAAGTGCTAAAAAGAAAGGATTGCATTGTAAAGAGACCCAAGTCACCATATTTCCAGTTGTTTCCTATGCATGTGAAAGCTGGTCAGCAAGTAAGGAAGACCAAAGAAGAATTGATGTCTTTGAGTTGTGGTATTGCAGAAGATGAATATCCCATGGACTGCCAAAAGAACAAACAAGTCTGTCTTGGAGCAAGTGCAAGCAGAGTGCTCCTGGGAGGCCTGCGTGGTGAAACGTCATCTTATATATTTAGGGTGAGTTGTCAAGACAGGCAAGGCCTTGGAAAAAGACAGTATGCTCTGCAAGGTGGAAGGTCACAGAAGGAAAGAAAGAGCCCTCTTTCTTGTTTGATCAAACAAGATGAACTGTCAGTGACTGTAATAGGGGCTTTGCATGAAGGAGATTCCCACAGTGATGTGTCGTAAAGCGAGGTTCACAACTGTTTTCCATAGAACCCTCATGGGTTGAAGTTAACTCGGGGACACCTAAAATCAACAACAAAGAAGTAAAGTCAGCACAAAGGGCACTCACAAAGTTAAGGCTGCAGAGACCTAATTACCTTCCAAGCAGACTTGATGGCACAGTAGTTAAATTCTGGACAGCTGACCAAAAATGTGGTTCACACTTACCGACCACTCTGTGGGAGAAAGATGCGGCCATCCAATCCTGCGAAGAATTATGGACTCTATGGAGCAGCTCTGCTCTGTCCTACAAAGTCTCTATGAGTCAGAAAAAAAACTCCAAAACTTTGGGTTAAAAACTGCCTTCCACAAAAGCAACATGGCAGAGCTGGATGGAGTAGAGCAGGCAGATTATAAACAGTTGGTAATTTAGTTCTGCAGCATAAAACTTGTCTAATTCCTTTCTTTCTCACTGAAGTTCTGTAACGTGGCAGCACCTGGACTTTCCAGCCTCATTATTCCCTGGACCTGAAGTGTCTAAGAGCTTCCTGGGCGGCGTGCCCAGAAGTGGGAGGAAAGGGCCCCTTGGCACCGTGGTGCACCTGCTCAGAAGCTGTGGGTACTGAGTTGATCGGCCGGGGTGCAGGGGGCCTGAAGTGAGGCAGCTGCTTTAGAGCTCTCAGAGGAAGTGGAGAAGAGCAGCGAGAAGATGAATACCATGCACGAGCTTTGTGGTTGGATGAAATGCGTGTGGACATGCACGTTGACACAGCACGTTCCACATGCATTTATCTTTATATTTCCGAAATAGGCTCTGTCGTAGTTGTTACTGTTAACTGTTCCCTCATGGAGACGTCACGTACGATAGGTAAAACACTTCCCAGACTCATGTATATGTATTCAGTATATAATATATTGTATATATATTTTGGAACTAGGAGTGACATCCACCTCCTAAACAACATACTTCTGACAACTCTGATAAACAACAACAACATAATATATAATAATATATATTATATATAATATAGTATATATCTGTAATATATCATATAATATGTTGCTCTGTGCCATCAAGTCCCTTGCGACTCACAGCAACCCTATGTACAAGAGCCCTAAACCTTGCTCTATCCTGTGCCAACCTCTCTGTCTTTGACACACCTACTCCCACTACTCCAATTACTGAATCAATTCATCTCTTAGAGGGTCTTCCTCTCCTGGGCTGTACCTCCACTCTCCAAAACATGATGTTTCTCTCCAAGGACAAGGATCCTTCTTTGCAACATGCCCAAAGTATATCAGACAAAGCTTCAGAATCCTGACTCCAAGGAGCAGCCTGGCTTCACCTTCTCCAGGACAAACCTGTTTGTTCTCCTAGCAGTCCATGGTATATTCAACATTCTTCTCCAGCACCACAGCTCAAAGGCATAAGTTCTCTTTCTATCATCACTAGTCACTGTCCAGCTCTCTGATGTATAGCACGCAATTGTGAAGACCACAGCCCAGATCAGGTGAACCCTAGTCTCCGGCCTGATGTCGTTGCTCTTCAGTACTCTGGAGAGATCCCTGACAGCTGACTTCCCCAATGCAATTCATCTCTTGATTTCCTGGCTGCTGGTACCAAGAGTGTTGACTGTGGAGCCAAGCAGACTAAAACTATTAAGTAGCTTAATCTCTTTACTATCCATACTGACGCTGCCGGTTGGCCATGGTGAGACTATTTGTTTTCTTGATGTTGTCAATCCATATTGAAGGCTGCCATCCTTGGCCTTCTGCAGCAAGCATAATATATGTTGTTGTTGATTGCCATCAAGTTGAGCACAACTCATAGCAACCCATCTTTCACCCATGGAGCAGCAGGTAGAATTGAACCTTGTGCCTTTAGGTTGGCAGCATGGCATTTATAAAAGTACATAAATCCAACTCATTGCCCCTGAGTAATTCAAGCTTAGAATGAGCTACCTGCTAGGACGTGGTAGGACTACCCCTTCAGGTTTCCAAGGTTGTAATCTTCCCAGAAATAGCTGCCTTGTCTTGATTCTGGTGGGTTTAAACTGCCAACTCTTCAGGTAGTAGCTGGGTGCTTTAATCACGGTGCCACCAAGGCTCCTGGTAGACTATAGACTTGCATAAAAGTCCTTGGAACTAAACATAAAGTATGGCAACGGCTTTCGGTGCAGACACAGTGCAGCTCAGCCCGGGGCATTATCCACAGTTCCCACTAGATAACTCAACTGTTGGAAGCTGAATGCCCTCACCTGGTACTCTTCTAACTAGTGACCACATAGTCCACCCTGGCTCATGGTGGCCTCACATGTGTCCAAGTGGAACTGAGCCCCATTAAGGTTTTCCACGACTGAGGATTTTCAGAGGTGGTCATTTCTAGGTGCCATCGAGTCCAGAAGTCTCACTGAACAACAGATCTGAACCCTATCCCATCCTGTGCCATCCTCACCATCTCTGACATTTTCTTCCTGACATGCCTTTCAGTAGATTCGAACCTTCAGCTTTCTGTTAGCAGCTGTGCACGTGGACTGCTTGTACCACCCGGGTTCTCTAAAGTGCTCCTTGAGAAGGCTCTGTCCCTTGCATATATCTTTCTCTATATACCTAGTAAGCACCAGCTTTGAGCCTGGCATTACCTTTTTTTTTAAAAAAAAAAAGTAAACAAACAAACATCAAAATGCTGCTGACAAGTCAATTCTGACATAGACTGATCCCATAAGACAGAGGAGGCTCTGGTGGTCAACCAGAAGGCACAGAGTTCGAATCCGCAGCTGCTCCTTGGGAGAAAAAGGAGCCATCTCTTTCCGTGCAATTTACTGCCTCTGAAAACCTGCTGCTACAGCTCGGTTCTGACTCTACAGCGTATATACATCAACATAGGACAGAGTGGAACTGTTACCCTTACTCAATTGCCTCGTCCTTCCCCTGTGCAGTGGCTGATGGGTTCTGTCCATCATTTTTTTCAGTTAGCAAACCAATACTTAACACACTGTGCCTTCTTCAGGATTCCTCTATCTTGGAGGCAAACCTAACCCAATCCAGCTCTTTGTCTTTGATGTTGACTCATGGCGCCCCCATGTGTTAGAGAGGAGAACTGCTCCATAGTGTATTGGTGGACTCTTAGGGAGCTTGGCTGTCAGAAGAAGTGAGTTGAACTCTCTGACTTTAGGTGGGTGTTTTGAATCCACCAGCTGCTCTGAGGGAGAAAGACAGGCAGTCTCCTCTGCAGCATCTGAAAACCCCCTGGAGGGGCAGCTCTGATCTGTTCCAACTCAGTGGCAATGAGTTTGACATTTGAGGGTTTTTTCTTCACAAAAACAAGATTGCCGGGTCTTTCCATCATGATACCATTCGGTAAGTTCAATCTTTCCATAGTGATACCACTCAGTAAGTTCAAACAGCCAAAAAAAAAAAAAAAGACAATAAATAAGCAAATAAATCTCAAAACCAACTTAGGAACGGACCTCCATAAATCATACAGGAGGAGATTGCCCATCTTTCTCCTGCTGAGCTCCCTGGTGGATTTGAACCACCAAAGAGGGGAGGACTTTGGGTCAGCAGCTCAGCTGCCTACAGATTATGCCACCAGAGTTCCATTTGCACCACCCTGAACTTTAAAGGCAGGCCAGCTATTTCCATTTCCTAGAGGTAAATCCTGAGGCTCAGGGGAGTTAAGCTCCTCCTGCCTAAGGCAATAAAGATCATACCTGAACCAGGTAGGTCTCCCACCCGTGCTCTGCTACAGTAAAGCCAGGCCCCAGGCCCCCTCTTTAAGGCCTCCCTTCCCTGGACTTTGATAACTCGCCTTAACTGAGTTGGTGGAACTCCAGCCTCAGGCTAGATGTGTAAGCACTCTGCTTCCTTTCATCTTCACATCCCTCTTCTGGGGAGGGGTAACCCTATGCGTTTTAAAACAAAGGAAATACCAGAGAGGATGAATTTTCCCAATGTATACTAGGGATAGAAAAGAATTGGGGCTGTAGTCTTGCTACTTCTAATACACATGAGGGTCTTTGAACCCTATAATCAAATTACTTAAGCAGTCACATGAACGCAGAGAGCTCACTTCAGCTTTCTTTTTCTGTAGGGATCAAGACAAGTCAGGACAAGCCTGGGGAGGGGGTAGCAGGGCAGGAATGGTTGTCCAGGAGGGAGTACCCCTATTCTCCGCAGGATGGAGTCATGGGGTCCCTGCAGGAACTTGTGCTCAACGGGTGTGTGTGAGACAAAAATCAGTCATGGCATCATCCTGTTCTGAGTGAGGGTAGGGGCAGAGATCAGTCATGGGGTCCCAGGTACCCTTGTTATTTCCAGGGCTGGGGCACAGGATTGGGCAGTGGGATGCTGCCAGGCCTGTTTTCAGCAGGGTGGGGACAGTGGTGGCTGGTAGGTACACATAAGACCTGGGTTTAGTGGAGCTGAGGTGAACAGAAATGAGTTATGGGGTCCTGGGGACAGAGGGACAAGAATGAGTTATGAGGTCCCTACGCTGAGGGCAGAGAAATGAGTCTTACAGTCCCTATGGCAGTGGGGGGACAGGAATGAGTTATGGGTTCCAATGGCAGGGGAGTTGGGGAGATAGGGATGAGTCCCTGCCATGGGGGTGGAGGGGTGGGAATGAGTTATGGGATCTTGAAAATGGAGATGAAATGACACGGATCAGTTGTGGAATCCCTGCTGAAAAGGTAGGAGAATGAGTCACGGGGCCCTCATGGCATTGGGGGGATAGAAATGATTTCTATCCCAGTAGTTGGAGTTGGGGGACAGTTATCTGTAATAGGGTTTTGGGGGTGAGGGGATGGGAATGAGTCCTTGTTGTGGATGTAGAGGAGAGTAGTAAGTTGTGGGGGTTCTCATGGAAGGGGGACAGGAATGAGTAATGTGGTCTTGAAAAGGGAGGTGGAGTGACAGGTATCAGTTGTTGGGTACCAGAAGTTTGAGGGGGTATAAATATCAGCTATGGGTCACTGTGGTGGAGATGGGGAACAAATATCAGCCATGGGCTCCTGGTGGAGGAAGAAGTAAGGAGAAGCATCAACTATAGGATAGGGTCCAGGGGATAGAAGTAGGGGAGAAGGTATCAGCTGTGGGGTTCCAGGGATAGGGATTGGGGGCACAAATATCGATCACAGTGCCTGAGTGATAGAGCTAGGCGAGCAGGGATCAGGTGTGGGGTCCCAGCAATAGGAACTGGCATTTGGGTTGGAGAAATAGGGGAGCAGGTATCAGCTGTGGGGTCCCAGGGATAGGGATTGGGGGTGCAAATATCGATCATAGTGCCTGATTGATGGAACTAGGCGAGCAGAGATCAGGTGTGGGGTCCCAGCAACAGGGACTGGGTGTGCAAGTGCCGATTATAGGGCCTAGGTGATGAAAATGGCGCAGGTATTAGCTGTGGGGTCCCAGCAATAGGGGTTGGGGGTGCAAGTATCAATCATAGGGTCTGGGTGATGGAGATAGGGGAGCAGGTATCAGCTGTGGGGTCCTAGCAATAGGAGCAGGAACTGTGAGGTCTGGGTGGATTGGTGGGGAAGGGGTGACAAGTATCAGTCTGTGGTCCTGGTGGAAGTGGGAGGTGGGATACCATCAGCCATAGGGCGTAGGTGGTGGAAGAAGGGGGACAGTTATCAGTCGTGGGGTTCCAGCAGGAGGGATGGGAGGTCCAAGTATAACCGTGGGGTCCCCGCACCTCGTCCTCACAGAGCTCTGTGTTCCGTCTCTCCGTGTAGGCTGCTCCAAAGTGACCTGCATCAGCCTGACCCGGGAGGCCTCCATTAAACTGTCCCCCTTGCACGGCAAACAGATTTCCATCCGCTACCTGGACATGACGGACTGCTTCGTGCTGGAGGACGAGGGTCTGCACACCATCGCGGCGCACTGCACGCAGCTCACGCACCTGTACCTGCGCCGCTGCGTGCGCCTCACCGACGAGGGCCTGCGCTACCTGATGATCTACTGCGCCTCCATCAAGGAGCTGAGCGTCAGCGACTGCCGCTTCGTCAGCGACTTCGGCCTGCGCGAGATCGCCAAGCTCGAGGGGCGCCTGCGCTACCTGAGCATAGCGCACTGCGGCCGCGTCACCGACGTGGGCGTGCGCTACATCGCCAAGTACTGCGCCAAGCTGCGCTACCTCAACGCGCGCGGCTGCGAGGGCCTCACGGACCATGGCCTCGAGTACCTGGCCAAGAACTGCGCCAAGCTCAAGTCCCTGGACATCGGCAAGTGCCCGCTCGTGTCCGACACGGGCCTCGAGTGCCTGGCCCTCAACTGCTTCAACCTCAAGCGGCTCAGCCTCAAGTCCTGCGAGAGCATCACGGGCCAGGGCCTGCAGATCGTGGCCGCCAACTGCTTCGACCTGCAGATGCTCAATGTGCAGGACTGTGAGGTGTCGGTGGAGGCCCTCCGCTTCGTCAAACGCCACTGCAAGCGCTGCGTCATCGAGCACACCAACCCCGCCTTCTTCTAGGGGACCTGCTGGCCCCGGTGCCACTTTACGCAAACACCAACACAACAAAAGATTTGCTTTCTGATAGTTTCTTTTTCTTTTTTTTTTTACCAAACGGCAGCCTGTATGGTAAGCTCAGGACAGTGCTCATGACAGCTGTTCTGTGCCTTCCACAGGAAAGTTTAGGATTCTTGGGTTTTTACTTTGTGCTCCTAATGTCTCCTGGGCAGCCAAGGTCAAAGGAAAATCAAAGGGGAGGGGAGAAAAAACACCTACACATTTCTATTACAGTAAACAGAGATTCTTCGGTTTGGGGGTTATAATTTCCCCCCCTAGTTTCTCTTGGATAACAGATTAAAGAAGGGAAAACAACCGACATATTTTTAGATTCCTAAACAGTATGTTTTTTAAAGGGTATCGGGAAAGAGGCAAGTCATTCGAGGGGTGTTTCCATCTTACTTGGAAAGGCTGGAGTTTTGTGCCCCTTTCAGAAGTAACTCTGAGTAAAGACCTGGCAATCTCCAAGCAGATGAGCCATGGAACACCCTGTTGCTGTGCAGTTCTCCCCTGACACACATGGGATGCCATGAGTCCTGCTGGACTTCCCTTCCCCAGCAGAGGTCCCTCAGCAGGGTAATTGCCATGTCCTTCTCCCCTGCTACACTCTTGAAGCTTCACACCCACAGACCTCCCTAATCGTGTCTGAGTAATTCTCTCTAGCTCTCCTTTGCTTGAAACCTCATGATTGACCCAGACCACCTAGTCAATGGATGTTCAAGCCCTTCATAGACACAAGGTGTATTCCCTTCATTTTGGAGGTGCCCAACGTCAAGAGCAGCAAAGAAAGGGGGAACCCCTGGTCCTCTTTACCTGGCTTTGCCACTGGTGAGCTGTGTGGCTTAGGGTGCAGCCCTACACTCTCTAGGCTTCAGCTTCCAGGGCTGAACCAGAGATTGTGAATCAGAGGCAAAGCAAGAGTTTGTTTGCCATAGACCAGGAGGATCACAGATGCCAATAAACAGAAGCACCTGGGATTTGACCTCTCTCAGGTGCACTGAGGCTGGGCCCAAGCCATGCTTCTAGTAAATTCTCAAGTGCCAACATGAGGGCACAGAGTTCTGTGTCCTCTTTTCCTGATCCACACATTACCAATACTGCGTCCCTGTTTTTTGAGGGTGTGTCTATTACACACCATCCCCTGCCCTGCTAGATGGCAGGGGCCCCATGCACCAGCGCTTTCAGCATTGCTCCACCTCACAGCATTGTAGAATGGGTCTGGAATTCCCAATCACAGCAGAGCCCAGAGACCTTAGGGGGCGTTTTCAAATGGAAGCAAAACCCTCCTGCTTTATAACGGGGAGTGGAGATCATCTGTGTGCAGATCCTTGAGGGTTTTGCCCCACCACCCTTCCACGTGTGGGGTGCTCCAGGTCCACCCATCTTCCACCTGCCTGCCACAGGCCCAGGGACCCTTTGCCGTTCAGATTGCACTCCTACTTTGCTTGTCTATTTATTTTGTTTTGCATTCCGACTTCCTTCGCCCTTCATCCCATGAATTCTGTTGGGGTTAGTTCTTAAGTGTTTAATTGTCCAAATCACCACCTCCTGTGCCTCCCGCTGTGTCTGGCTGTTGTGTTTTCTGTTCAAGAACTCCAGGCAGACGTTTACATGGTGTATTTCCAGTTAAAAACCCCAGACAGATGGAAGGCAGGTCACACTGATAAAGACCGGGAAAGAGCACTCACACGATTACCAAATAGAAATGGCAGTTGGGCCTATTTGGATAACAATCTATAGTTGAGCTTCATCTGTATGCAGTTGGGATGCCAGAAGGAAGTCCTTGCTCATTTCCATGAAGTTGTGTTGCTTTTTTTTTTTTTCTTAACAGGCACAGGGCCTTCCCCAAATTCTTCCTTCAACACTGTTTGAAGGTCTCATTAATTTTCTTCTCAAAGGATCCACCGTGCAAACCCCTTTACTCTCCCAGTCCACCATGCTGAGGTGTTTTAGATCAGGAAATACCTCTGCTTGACAACTGCACCCCACTGTAGGCTCCGTGCACCATCCTTTGTCTTGTGTTGGGAGGGAGACAGGCTGATGTGGAATCCTTCCTGCATCCTAGGAAACATGACCCCAGTACAATCAACGTAAACTCAGCCAGTACAATCAACATCAACTGAGTTACATGTGCATTTAAGGCTGTGTGTGATGGGTGGGTGAGGAGTGTCTGTAGCTGGCCATAAGTTTATAACTGTCAGGAAGATTGAGTGGCCTCATTCTGCTTTGATTTGTGACCCTGTTTAAAGGGTACAGATTCCTGTGTCACAAAGGAGGAACCCCTGTAGTTGGTGTTTGAGTCTTCCTTGTAAGTTGATTTAAGACCCTTGGAATGAGAAGGAAGATCCCAAATGGTTCCCAAAGTAGAAAATGGGTTTCCCACTCTGAGTAAGTATACCACCACCTGACCACATCAGCTAAGTGGCCTCCCAACACCAGACAAAACTGACTTTGCACACTCAACGTCCAGCTTCCCTGGCGTTTCCAGACTCTTCCTCTCCCCGAGTCTTCTCTTCATCCATTCTGCTCCCCTCTGAGTGTGAGGATAAGGCAGAGGCAGCAGAGGCAACAGCTTAGCGGATTTCTAGAGACAGCAGACAGCAGAAGGCCTCACGGGAAACGGATCTGCTCACAGCACTGCTTCCTTCCCGGCTCCGCTCCATTGAATGCTCACTGTTTCTGACTCTGATGTTCAAATCACTGCGTGCTGTATGACTCTAGAAAGCCTTAACTTACTACCACCGAGAAATAAAGCAATATGTTGATAGATAAGCAGGCTGAGCCTCATTTAATGCCCTTCTCGGAGAATGGGGTGGTCAGGGGGAGACACTCAAGTGTTAGGGAGAAATTTGCTTTATGTTAAAAGATATCAAGTCAGCTCTCAACACTGCTGTTGCCCCTTTAATGTCTTCTTCATGATTAAGTCTTTTCCCCTGGCCAAAGGATCTGAACTGCAAATGAGCAGGTAAGCCCTCAAAAAAAACCAAACACAAAAAAGCCAAACCTCTCACATTCCTTTCATAATTCAAGTATTTTCACATGTTCGGAGTTATTAGTTTGTGGCTGTGTACTGTCAAGTTGGAAATGACTCAGCTGGCACTCCAGTGGGTTTTCAGAGATAGTAAATCACACAGGAGGCAATTTTGCATCTTTCTCCCACAGAGCAACTGGTGGATTTGAACTGTGTGCCTTTGGGATGGCAGCACAACTCCTTACCACTGGGCCACCAGAGCTCCCTAAGTTACCTAGTTACCTAGTTGACTTAAGAGTGCTAGAGATTTCATAGTTTAGAAAGGCATACACAATGTGGGAGTCCTGGTAGCCTTGTGGTCTTGATGATTGACTGCTAACAAAAAGGTTGCAGTTTTGAACCCACGAGCCACTCGATGGAAGAAAGTTGAAGTTGGTTGCCTCTGGAAATGTTTATAGCTTCAGAAGCCCTGCGGGACACCTCTACTCTGCAAGGTTGCTGTGACTTGGGATCAACTCAGTGCCAGTGGGTTTGGATTTGGGGTACATATTGAGTGGTGGACCAGTGGGGATAGAACTGCTCTGCCAGTTCCAAGACAGCTAGTTCGAATGTACCATCTGCTGCACCAGAAAAAGACAAGCAATCTCCTGTGTGAATCCCAACCTTTGAAAACCTGCCAGAGGGACAGCTGTGAGCTGGTTCCATCTCAACAGCAGTAAGGCTGTTTATATGGAGGGAGATTGGGTGGCAAGGTCTATAGAGAGCTGCACTGCTCACTAAGGACTACACCTCTCTGGTAGTTCAAATCCACCAGCAGCTTTGGAGAAGAAAGACGGGCTGTGTCACCTGATGTGATACAGCCTCAGAATCCACAAGGGGGCCAACAGTGAGCCAGTTATGAGATGAGTCGACAGCAATGACTTTGGCTTTGGTTTTCTATATAAGGTGGAGTCTCTTGGTGATGAAAACACCCATGAACACTCAACTATTACCTGGAAGGTAAATCATTTGATGCCACTCAGCCATGCCTCGGAAGAAGGCCTGGTGAGTGGCTTCCCAAGGTCAAGACCTTGAACACTGTAAAGGATCCCAGTGCTGAGCTGCACACACTCTATCACCTGAATTGGGATCAACTCCAAGGCAACAACATGACAGGTTTTCAGTGAGTAAGAATCCTTACCCTGAAGGACCTCAGATCAGTTAGTTACCTGGGGTTTCATGCAATGAGCGGGAATGGATGACTGATTTCCTTATCTGAATATGCGATATAATACAGCCACATCTGAGGCGGTATCTCTTAACCACACACATTCATGCTGCTTCAGCAATCAGAATTTCTTCACAACTCAGCAAACATTCACTATTGAAGATTATTACAAACTACAAAGTAATGTATCAGTTCAGGTAAGATTTTTGCCACCAAATTAATTTATTCCAGACATATTGGAAAAAACTAATTTTTTCAGAGCATCCTGAATTTCAGAATCATGCACCATTGTGTACCAATATATACTTGTCTTTGTACTGGTTAAAACTTTGGAAGTATGTATGCATGTGTGCATTTTACCTAGGGTTACTGTGAGTCAGATTTGACTGTGTGTGTGTGTGTGTGTGTGTGTGTGTGTGTGTGTGTGTGTGTGTGTGTTTGAACCAGCTTTAGAGACAGATCTTACTGTGATTACATATTTGGCTGTTAACCAAAAGGTTCACATTCGAACCTACCAGCCTCCTGCTTGGGAGAAAGATATAGTGATCTGCTTTCCGTAAAGACGCCTGCCTCGGAAATCCCACGGGACAGTTCTCTGTCATATAGAGTTGCTAGGAGTCAGAATCAATGAAATGGCAGTGGAGTTTGTGATTTGTAGCCTTAGAACCTGCAAAAAAGAATATGGTAACTAGAAGTAAAGGGAAAACAATCGACAATCAGTTGTTGTTGTTGTTGGGTGCCATGGAATTGACTACAATCCATAGCAAACCTGTGAACAACCGATCTGAAGCTGGCTCTATGCCACATCCTCACCGTCTCCGATGTGCTCGAGACCAATGTTACAGTCACTGTGTCCATCCACCTTCTAGAAAGTCTTCCTTTCATACTCTGACCCTCCATCTATCCCAGCATGATGTCTTCCAGAAACTGACCCCTTCCTCATAACAGTGTTATTATTGTTGTTATGTGCCATCAAGTCACCTGCAACCCATAGTAACCGTATGTACAGCCACTCTGAACCCTGCCCTGTCCTGAGCTAGTCTTACTAATTCCGACACACCAACCCCCATCGCCCCAGTTACTGTATCAATCCATCTCATCTGGCATCTTCCTCTCCTGTGCTGTCACTCCACCCTTCTAAGCAAGATGTCCTTCTCCAAGGACTGTTCCCTTCTGGCCACGTGCCCAAAGTATGTGAGATGGAGTTTCAAAATCCTACCCTCCAAGAAGAAACTTGGTTTCACACCCTTTAAGACAGATCTAGTTGTTTCTTGGCGGACCATGGTATGTTCAGGACTCTTCTCCAGCACTGTAATTCAAAGGCATCAATTATTCTTCTTTCATCCTTAGTTCTTGTCCAGTTCTCTGATTCATTGCTAGTAATTGCAAAGACCCTGGCCAGGATTAGGTGCACCTTAGTATCAAGAGTGACGTCGTTGTTTTTCAGCATTCTGGAAAGGTCCCTGACAGCAGATTTTCCCAATGCAATTCATCTTTTGATTTCCTGACTCCCAGTGTTGACTGTGGCGCCAAGCAAGCTGTAATTGTTAACAATCTCAGTCTCTTCTCCATTTCTGGTGGTGCTGCCAATTGGCCCAGTGGTGAGAATCTTGGTCTTCCTGATGTTGAGCTTTAATCTGTATTGAAGACTACAGTCCTTGACCTTATGCAGCAAGCGCTTCCGGTCTTCTTCAGTTTCAGCAAGCAAGGTTGTGTCATCTGTATAACGTAGGTTCTTGATGAGTTTTCTTCCAATCTTGATGCCACATTCCTCATCATAAAGCCCTGCTTCCCATAGGATCTGTTCAGCATATAAATTGAAAAAGTATGGAGACAGAATGCGTCCCTGACACACTGCTTTACTGGTTTTGAACCATGCAGTGTTTACTTGCTCTGTTCTGAGGACTGCTTCCTGGTCCAAGTACAGGTGTCACATAAGCACAATCAAGTGTTGTGGGATTCCCATTTTCCTCAAGGTTAAACACAATTTGTTGTGATCCAACTGTCAAATGCCTTTGCATAGTTAATGAAACACAGATAGACCTTCTTCTGGTACTCTCTGCTTTCTGCCAAGATCTATCTGACATTGGCAATGATGTCTCTATTGCCATGACCTCTTCTAAACCCAGCTTGTATTTCTGGTAATTTTCTGTCAATGTACTGTAGCAAAGAGTACTGAACAGCCGATGGAATGCCAAAAGAACAAAGGAGTCTGTCTTGGAAGAAAAGCTACCAGGGTGTTCCTTGGAGGCAAAGATGGTGAAACGACAATCATTCAGGGAAAAAGACATGCCAAATCAGTCATCAAACCTTTAGACCTTCAAATCAATATGGCAGAAAGCAGTTCCTGATGGAGGAATAACAAACTTCATTGTTAGCAAGTAGAAAGTGTTAAGAACTATCAGCTTTAAATGGCACTTATCCACAGCCTCCTGACTCTGCTTTAGCGACTTTAATGATCCTCAGAGAAATCAATGTGGTTGTTAATTGCCTGGAAACATTAGTTTCAGTTAGTAACCACACAGTTCTCATCAAGATCCCAAAGTAAAGCTCACAAGTAAACAGGGTTTGTTCTCCTTTGAGATGAATGAATTCGTTAAAAAATTTTGGTTCAATATTAGAGAAAGTCTTTAAGAAGTTTGATATCCAAGAGTATGCAATATGAAACCACTCTCTTCTCCTTTGAATTGAGGCTCAACAAAGATTGATGGTTTTTTTGAAATTTTTTTAACTCTTTTTTAAAAATTATTATTAATTTCAATGAATATCTACAGAGATTTTGGAATTCCACTCATTTATTGTTGCACTTTTCTCCCCACCCACTCACCACCACCCCAGTTTACTCCTCCCCTTGAAAAGCAAAAGAAAAACTCCTTCATTGGTACACAATCCCCACCACCACCCCCCACATCCCCACTCCCACCCCAAGTATACTCCACTCTGCAACCCTCATTCCAGACTCTTATGATAATCATGATTTTTTTAAAGGGAAACACACAGCGGTGTGATTGATTAAGACATCTCAGTGGTTATAAAGAAGTCACTGAAGTGATGTGACGTGTTCATCCAGAACCTGGCAGTCACCGTTAGTTGAGAGAATTAAGTTGGAATGAATGCAGAATAGACTGAAGAAGAGGCAGAAAGAATATTTGGGAGCCAGGTGAAAATGGCTGTTGTCCTGGAGAAAGAGAGGCAGTATCTTTTCCTACAGATTCAAATCGTTAGACACTCGATGGAGGGTTGCCTGAACCAGAATTGACTCAGTGGCTATTGTTGTTGTTGTTTTTATTGTTGTTGTTGTGTATCATTGAGTCAGAACCAACTCATAGCTGAACCTCCAGCTGGTTCTCAGAGGCTGTAAATCACATAGGAAGAGGTTGAACATTTTACTTCCAAGGAGCAGCTGGTGGATTTGTACCACAAGCCTTTGGGCTGTCAGTGCAACTCATTAATACAAGGCCGTCAGGGCTCTCTAGTGGCGTTTGTTGTGACTGTTTACCGTCGAGTTGTAATTGACCCACAACTGACGCTCCAGCATGTTTTCAGAGGCAGCTATTCACATGGGAGGAGACTGCCCATCTTTCTCCTGCAGAGCAGCTAGTGGATTTAGATTGTCTACCTTTGAGATCGCAGCACAGCTTCTTACCTCTTGTTGTCAGGTGCCATCGAGTTGAGCACAACTCATAGCAACCCAATGAAAAAAGATCTGAGCCCTGTTCCTACACCATTCTCATACTTCCTTACACACTAGAGCCCACTGCAGCAGTCACTGTCAATCCACCTAATTGAGGGTCTATCTCTCCTTCGCCGGCCCTCCACCCTTCCCAGCATCATGTCCCTCTCCAAGGAATAGCACCTCCTAGCAATATGTCCAAAGTATGTGAGGTGAAGCCTTATTCCATATTAATTTCATAATCATCTTAAAAAATAGGTTTAAGGCATTGAACATCAATGATCAAATACCAGATGAGTTGTGGAATGATATCAAGGATATCATCCATGAAGAAAGCAAAAAGTTAGAGGAGAGAAAAAAATTGAAATAGATGCCAGGAGAGATTCTGAAGATTGCACTGGAGCATCAAGGGGACAAATCTAAAGGAAAACATGTAGAAGTGAAAGACCTAAACAGACGGTTTCAAAGGACAGCTCAGGAGGACAAAGCAAAGTATTATAATGGAATGTGCAGAGAGCTAGAATTGGAGAATAAAAAGGGAAGGACTCACCCTGCATTTCTCAAACCAAAAGAACAAATTTAAGCTTACCACTAGGCCGCCGAATATTGCAATGAAAATATATGTATACAGAAAATCTGAGAAACAAAACTGTTTTCACCTGTCTACTACTTTAGAACACTATTTCATGTTTGTCTTTCTTTTCCATTTGAACATCAAAAGCTATTGCTGGTGTTGGATGTTGTAGAAATGTATAGCAACCCCGGGTGACAGAAAAAGACTGCCTCACAGAGTCTTCTTGACTGGGGCTTTTGGGGAGTACTTTACCAGGTCTTTTAGGGATTAGTTGGGTGGGGTTTTGCATCTCCATCATTTCTGCTGGGAGCTGGGAGAGTCTAAAGGGAAAGAAGTTGCGCTGCCAATCCAGAGGCAGGCAGTTCAAGTCTACAGAAGAAAGATGGGCAGTCTCCTCCTATATGATTTATGGCCTCTGGAAACCTACCAGAGGGTCAACTATGAGTCAGGAAAAGAGAAATGCCAAATCATTCACTCAAACCTTTAGACCTTTAGATCAATATCAATAAATGAGTGTCAACTGTCTCATTAGCAACCAGGCATTTGAACCACTTAGGAGTCTACAGCAACGGGAAGCCCACTGTCTTCAAGTGGATTCCAACTTACAGCAAATTGACTCTCCATTTCCTTTCCAAGGTGTTTGGGAGAAAACTGCCCATCTTTCTCCCCAGGTGTGGCTAGTGGCTTGAACCCTGATGTTTTTGCTTAGCATTGCAACAGGTAACACACTGCACTATTCCAATAGCTGATGTTGTTATTATCCAGTCAGAACTGACTCACAACTGGTTCTCAGGTAGTTCATCACATGAGAGGAGATTGCCATTCTTTTCCCATGGGGCAGCTGGTTGTCTCGAACCATGTGCCTTTGGGATTGCAGCACAGCTTCTTGCCACTAGGCCACCAGAGAGGATTTTCAGAGGCAATAAATTATACAAGAAGAGACTGTCCCCTTTCCTCCCGAGAAGTAGCTGGTAGATTTGAACCACGTGTCCTTGAGTTGGCAAGGCAACTCATTAGCATAAGCCACCAGAACCTCCTTAATGTTCAAGGACGGAGAACCAGAGACACTCCTGTCTTCACAGGAAGGGATTCCTGTCTTCATTGGTCTATGAGAAGTCCATCCTTCCTGAGGATCTGCCCCTCAAAGATAACTCTAGGAGTCCTAAAGAGCAACTCAGGCACGTTTCCTCGTCAGGACCGCAGACACAGCAAAGCTGTTAACACAATATAAGCAGTATTCTCATAGACCCTCAAGAGCACATCCAGCCCTATGAGAGGGGGCTAGGCCTCTTTTGAAAGTGCATCACCTATTCCACCCCTAACATACACACACACACAAATAAAGTGTGTCACCCGAAGCCACAGTACATTTTTTTAAGACCTTCTCCCGCTTTCTGGTTGGAAGGTTAGCTCTTGCTTTCTCATTCATACAGGACAAAAGAACTCCACATAGGAGCTCACCAGTACACATGGGACGAGTCTGGGCACAGTCCCTGCCTGTCAGCACAACAGTTGTGGCATATCCTGCAGAGTTCTTCCAGAAGCATCTACTACTAGGATGCTGGTCTTAGACCACCCAGGAAAGCTGTCTTTAAGCTTTGAATGTTCACATGAAGCAGTCAGCTCAATCTAGGTATCAGAGACTAGACTTAAGGAATCATTGGAAAAAGAGAGTGAGAAAGAAAGGATAGGGAAAATCTAGTTGGCCCAAATATTTACGGATCAAGTTATTTCTATGTTGTGGACCATTTCCCAATGCAGCTTTTCAGCAACTCCATGTTGCACTGATGACTTCAGTGTGTCCGGATTCTATCCCAACCTATAAGGATGATCTACCTATGACAGAGAATGGGAATTGGAGTCACTCTTCATGAACAAAAAGTGCCCAGGAGGCACTAGTTATTTTATCCTGGAGAGGGAGATGATTTCTTGAATTCATTTAACAAGTGTTCGTTGAATGGTAACTATATACCAGGTATTGTGACAGACTCTTCTTTTTTCCTGACCCTCTTCTTTTTCAAGCTTGATGCCCTTCTCCAGGGACTTCAATCCCCGATAAAATGCCCAGAGTACATGAGTGCAATGAAGTCTTGCCATTGTCCCTTCTAAGGAGAATTTATGGCTGAATTTCTTGTGAGACAGGTTTGCTTGTTCTGCCAGAAGCCCATTGTACATATTCAGTGTTCTTCTAGAATCCCTTCCAACAAGGTCAATTAACTCCGTGACTGTACCAACAGGCTTCAGCACAGCGTCAGTGGGGAGGATGACCCAGGATCTGCAGTGTCTTGTTTAGTTGTAACTCTGGAACCAGCTCATGACGCCTGATGACAATCACTCTAACACTCACACATTGACATCGAGTCAGGCCGAGTCAGAGTTGACCCTTCACGTGGAATCACGCTGGAGGAGACAGTATATCTTCTTTCCTCTAAGTCACTGGTGGGTTTGAATCGCCAGCAATACACCGCCTCTGGGTGAGCCCTGCAACTCCCTGTGGGCTGTGCCACCACGAGGATGGTAAGTGGTTAAATGCTTAACCACTAGCAGAGTTTGATGGTTCAAATCCATGAAGAGGCACCTGGTGGTCTGCTCCTGAACGGTCACAGGCTTGAAAATCGTGTGCACAGTCCTGCTCTGCACATGGGTCAGAATTGACTCCAAAACACCTAATGCAAAACACATGATAGATTTCGGATGAATAAGATACAACGATCATCTCTTAAAGAGACTCGGATCAAACAACCGTAAGAGCGTGCAATGAGTGGGAGGAGAGGTGGAAAGAGAGGCCTCATCATTCGTGCAACAGCATTCATTAAGTTCCTCATGTACATCAGGTTCTGTTCTTGGCCCTGAGAGGACTGTTTATCAAAGTGGAGTTTATCAAAGAGATAACAGTTACCACCATACTAGGGAGGAGCGGGAGCAGATGAGAGGTCTCTCAAAGTAGGTTTTATAGACTGAAATAAGGTGGGAATCCAGCAGTAACAAGCTCTAATGCCTTTAAATGTCCTTAAAACCATCCACTTACTGAGGCAATGATCCAGTCTTTGAGAGTCTCTTAATGCAATAACTCCTTTCCACTTACAGGTTAACATTGTCCAGTCTTGGGTTCCAAACCAAAAGTATCCACTGCCATCCACACAGCGCCAGCTAACATATCATGACCTGCAGTGAGTTTCCCAAGCTTTACAAATAGTTTCATCCTGGAGAGGGTGAAACCAGGCTGTTCCTTGGAGGCAAGGGTTCTGAAGCTCCATCTGACATAATAGGGGCATTTTGCAAGAAGGAATCAGTCCTCGGAGAGGGATTTCCTGCTTGGGAGGGTGGAGGGACAGTGCCGGAGAGGAAGACCTCAATGAGATGGATCGACTCAGTGACTGGGGTAATGGGAGCAGGTATGTAAGAGACAATAAGTTTGGCTCAGGAGAGAGCAGAGTTCAGAGCTGTTGTACATAGGGTTGCTATGAGTCACAAATGATTTGACAGCTCATAATAACAACAGAAATCTTTATGGGAGAAGACCACCAATAATAGATTCAAACCACCAACCTTCTGGTTAACCCTGCAATGCACAGCACACTATGCCACCAGAGTGCCTCTACCTTGGATTAGTCATAGGAAACATGGCCCACTCTGTTTTGTTCCCGTATTTTCCCATCGATCCCAGTGTGTACACAGAGCCACACAAAAATCACTGCCATCTCATCAGTTCTAACAGCAACCCCATGGCTGTAATGTTTATTGAAGCAAGATTGTCACCCCTTTCTTCTACAGAGGGGTTGTTGGGTTTTCACTGCTGAGCTTTTATTTAGCTGTTGAGCTCTTACTCACTGCACCACCACCTGTGCAAACTTTTGCATATGCACGTGCACATGCACACACACACAGAGGAATTTTTATAGCATGAGGACATTCTGAGAAAACGGCACTGAAATACAATGTCTATGACAAACGAAGAACACCAAAGAATTGTTTCCATCCTCCCCAATAGCATACACAGTAAAGGTTCAAACAGCCATATCTCTAAAAAATTACCTTTGTGGTTTTTCCTCCTGGTAGTCAAGTTCAGGGAGTGGCTGTTGTTATTGTTGTTATGTGCTGTTGGGTTGACTACAGTGACCTTCTGACCTTCATGGGCTCTGATCCATGCCCTATCCACAGCCAATTTCACAATCTCAAACACACTTGATCCCAGTCACTTGCCACAGTCACTGAGTTAATCCATCTTATCCAGGGTCTTCCTCTTCTGCACTGACCCTCTACTCTTGCAAGCATGCTGTCCTTCTCCAAAGACTGGTTCCTCCTGGTAATACGCCCAAAGTTTATGAGATGAAGCTTCAAAATCCTTGCCTCAAAGCAGTAGCCTCGTTTCACTCTCACCAGGGCAGACCTATTTGTTTTCTTGCTGGTTCAATACTCTTCTCCAGCACCACAACTCAAAAGCATCAATTCTGCTTCTGTCATTCTTATACAATGCCCAGCTTTCAGATGCATAGTAAGTAGTTGAGAAGACCATGACCTGGATCAGGTGCACCTTAGTCTCTAGACTGACATGATAGCTCTTTAGCATTTTTGAGAGATCCTTGATAGCAGATTTTCCCAATGCAACTTGTCTTTTGATTTCCTGGCTGTTGGTGCCAACAGTGGTGATTGTGGGTCTGAGCAAGATAAAGTTGTTAGCAATCTCAATCTCTTTCCCATCCATCATGATGCTACCTATATGGACAGAGGGTGCAATTCCTTGGCATTTCCAACAAACACGGATAGGCTTTGATGTCATTCTCAGAGTTCCCTACAAATTATGGGGATGGTCATACTCAGGGAGGTTTCTCAATCCAACTGGTCCCTTTGTTGAAGATTAGAAAATACTGTGAATTTTTAAATACTGGTGGTCCCAGTAAGATTGTGTTTGGATAGGGTTTAGAATTGCCAAGAAATGGATTTTTTTTTTTAATTTGTTAATTCAATGAGAATGGGTTCTTTCAAACCTCCAAGTCTCCCAGGGCTGCAAATGCAAAATTATCTTTCCATAGTCAGATACTAAACTAAACAGTGAAAGCCATTACAAAGGGAACAGGAGATAGGAAGCCTTTAATTCCCATGTCTGCACAATTATAGTCAACAATCTTCAGGGTCTTAATACCCCAAGGGTCCCCAGAATCTAAGCAGACCCATTAAGCTTATTCCCAGGTAGGCAAACAAAAGATAGGAAAGAGAAGTTCTAATTACAAAGATTATCCCGTAATGGTGTCGTCTTTTTCATCTCTCCAGTTTTCCCCTAACCACAATGAACACAACCACTCTGATAAGTAAAACTTTTGAAAAAAAAAAAAAACACAAAAAAAACCCCACACAAATTCCAGGCTTCATACCGAGAATATATTCTTCATAAGGGTTGACATTAAGAATTTAAACAAACTTATCTTAGTTCTTTTCATGTATGAGAAAAAGTAGATAAAGGAACAAAATTGTCATCACTGATAAATCACCTTCTACGTTTTATCTCAAAGTCTTTCTTTTGGAGGTGGGAACAAAAGTAGCTATCATTTCATTTCCCGATTTTAAATTTTTCACACTTCCAGAGTAAGCACATCAATGCCCTGGCCTTTCAACTGAGCAGTTTTTCATTTTGCAATCTCAACCCGAAAATGACAGTGACATGAGGTGTTTTTTTTTTATGTTCCCGTGCCAATTATCCAAGCGCCCGAGGACATCATTCTACCCCATAGATCTTTGTCTTATTGGAAGAACCAGAAAGGGAGGATTCTGACCATGCCTCCTGTTCTCTTCATATCCTCGTGGGCGTAGATGTGATTTATGGCACAGTTTATCCATATGAATGGCGTCCACGCAGCGAAGACTTTCCATTAGCGAGTTAGACTCCAGGGCTCCAGTTGGCTCTCCTTGATGTTCGTCATTTTAAAATCCCGGAGAATAATGACCATGAATGAGCTAAAAGATTGGAGACCAAGAAAGAAACTTTCAAATAATGACCTCTCGTTCACATAATGAAAAACAGAGTCTCAGGCTAGATCTCCGAACTGGCATCAGTCCATTGGTACCATTGCCCTGGGGCCCCTGTACGTAATGTTTTCTTTTAAAAATAACACACATGCAGAGGCAGTGAGACGTAGGGCCAGAGCCACGAGACCAATAGACTCCCTTCCTCTTAAACCATGTGCTTAATCCCAAGCCCATGTGGCAAAATAATCTTAAAAGTCATCTTTTTTTTGTGTGTAAGGACTTCTCTATTTATTTATTAAGAGAAAAACCACACATTCTTCACTTGCTGAGCTTTTCTGTTTGTTTAACTCCACCCACCCTCAGTTTCCTGGCCTTTTGGCCTCTGGGCTCTGATGGCTAAGTTTTCACAGCTTGTTCTGGCCAAGGAGAAAATGACCTTTCTTATCAGATTTCCTTAATGATGTTTTTGTTGCTCTTAAGTACAGAGCATTGGTTTCCACTCTGAGATCCAATGTAGAGCAGAAGAGAACACAACCCAGTCCTTCAGCATTCTCACAGCCCAGGTTGAGTTTAAGCCCCTTTGTGTGGTCGCCATATGAGTTCATCTCATTGAAAGGCTCCCTCCTTTTCCCTGCTCCTCTACTTCACCCAGCATGATGTCCTTCTTGATGGACTTGTCCCTCTTGAGAGCCTGACTAAAGTAAATGAGACTGAGTTTGAACATTCTCAATTCTAAGAAGCATTTTTGGCTTTATTTCTTCCAGGACAGATTTGTTCGTTCTTTGACATGTGCAATATTTTTTCACTAACATCACTGAGATGGGTTTTTGCAACCATGCAAAACAGTCTATCAGCATATCCACAACAGAGTCCCTCTTGGAAACACAATGTTATAACTCTCAGGTGTAGCTAGACTCCTCCCAAGACTTTGGGAAACACTGAGTGATATTCTGATTTGACTGGAAATAAAAAGTCTTTCAGATTTTTTTCCTTTTCTTTTTTTAAATAATTTTAATGAAAGTTTACAGAGACTTAGGCTTTCCAGTCATTCACTGTTTCACTTTTCTCCCTGCCCACCCCCTCCTGCATTCACTCTTCTTGAAAAGAGAAAGAAAACCTCTTTCATTGTTATACAATTTCTCCCCACAAGTCCACTCTAGTGTGCAGCATTCATTCTGGACTCCTGTCATGACAATACCCAATCATATATCCCTTTTAAATAGTTCTCCCCCTCATCTGTTTCAATGCAGTATACATTATTCCTCCCCTCCTTCTCTGCCTTCCCTCAACCCTGATGTCAGTCCTGTTTTACAACAGTGGCCTTATGCAATATTTGTCCTTTTGTGAATTTTTATCATGATTTATTGTGTTGTTGTTAAGTGCCGATGAGTTGTAGACAACTCCTAGAGACCCCATGAACGAAAGACGTGAACACTTGTATAACTTTCTTTCTTTCTCCAAGTTCACTGGGTTTCGGGAGGCAAGTTATTTCAGAAGTGGATGCCACCCCAGCTTCCATGCTTGTTTTACTTGGGGAGCTCCACCAACACTGTCCACCATGGATAGCCATTATTGCATTTGACGCATCAGTGTCACAGTGTTCAGCTTCACAGCAACCACGAGTTACCTCTGTACAGAAAATGGATAGGCCAGTGCTATACCAATTAGAAGAATGTTTGACCAAAAGCAATTAAAACCAGGCCTGAGGGCCACAGATTAAAAATCACCCACCTTTGACTTGGTAGCATTACTTTCTGTGCACTAGGCCAACAAAGCTCTCTCGTTGTTGTTATTGTTGTTGTTGTTAAGTGCCATCCATCGAGTCACAGACGAATCATAGGAGATGAAATTTTAAAAAGTTACGTAAAGTTGTTGTTTGATGCCATCAATTCAGTTCTGACTGTAACAATACTCAGACAGCAGAGTGAAAGTCTGCCCAATCCTGTATCATCCTGACTATCTCTGCTGTGCTTAAGCCCACTGTTCCAGTCACTGTGTCAGCCCATCTCATTGAGGATCTCTTTTTCCATTGACCTTCTACTTTCCTAATCATCATTTTTATGAATTATGATTATAAATCATGAATTATTATTGTGAATTTTATGATTATTAATCATGCTGGTCTTTCCTTGTATGTCCTTGTTCTGTTCAAATGACTGTGTCTTGATGCATGTAAGAATCCAGCATGAGCACAATTAAAAAATAAAAACAAACTAAAGAATAAATTTATCGCTGTTCTTTTGCAATGAACAGTGACACCCTGATGTGGGTATGCACAATGGAGACACGCCACTCTGGGAGCCATTCAGAGAGTAAATCCAGCTCAATTTTATTGGGGGCTGCAGCACATTTATATATGAACAAGTAAACAGGAAGACAGGATAGGGTGGGCTTGCAGACATGGGACATGAGCATTGGATAGGAGAACCTCAGCCTCGTGCAGACTACTCCCAGCTCAACAGATGCAACAGCCATCATCCCAAGTGGCAAGCTTTCTCAAGCCAATATGGCCAAACACAGGGGAGCTTTCTCTACCCTGTATTAAAGGCCATTGAGCAGCTTGCACTTATTTGGACCTAGGTGATCTGTCCTGGTCAGAGACCTTCCCTTCCTCCCCAACATTCCCCAACACAAATTCCCATTGCCGTCAATGTGGTCCTAACTCATAAAGATCCTCCATTTCATTATTGAGAGTGTAGTCATAACGGGAAGAAACTGCCTGTCTTTCCTTGGAGGAACCTCAGGTAAATCCAAAGCAGCAAAGATTTGGAGCCTTTAGTTTAGCAATGCAACTATGGGGCCAGAGCTCCCTAAACAATTTGCAATGTTAGCCATAATTTATTGTGGTTCAAGAAGTCTATTGTTTTTATATAGTCTATAAAGCACAAGATGTCAATAGAAGTACACATGTTGTATACCTGGTGGCATAGTCAGTAAAGAATTGTGCTGTTAACTGGAAGGTGATACCTCTCTGGTGATCTGAATCCAGCAGCCTCTCTTTGGGAGAAAGATGTACAATTTCCTCTATGAGAGTTACAGCATCCACAAACCCACTAGAGAGTTGACCATGAGTCGATTCTGACTCAATGGAAATAAGATAAGGGGTATTTGTTGACCTATATTTTAGTCCAGATTTCCTAGCAAAACTAAGAGAAATGAATATAAATACATAGAGAAGGATTTATTTAGAGGAAATAGCCCATGAAATTGTGAGGAAATGACTCATGCAATTGTGGTGACTGGCAAGTTCCAAATACATAGGGCAGACAACAAACGAGTGACTTCTATTGGCTCATGGAGCTGCAAGCATTGGCAAATCCAAAATCTGAAAGTTAGGCAGCAAGATGGAAACCCCTTTTGGCTTATGTTCCAGAAACCAGGCACAGTGGCCAAGAATATTGCAAGATTGGGAACAAAGGGTACTTTGCCAGAATATTCATTTATATCAAATATACAAGTTCAGTAAGGAATCTCCTCTACCAAATGATAGTTACCCACAATGTGAAAGGTTATGCAAAGAGGCTACCAAACCACTGAGAACTATGGCTTAGCCAATTTGACAAATAATGTTAGCCATCATGTATATAGATAAGTATATGATTTTGGTTGTTGTGTACTATTGAGTTGACTATGACTCATAGCGACCCTGAAACTTGCTCTATCCTGAGGCAACCTCACCATCTCAGAAACACCTGACTACATTGCCACGTGACTGTGGCAATACACCTCATCCAGGGTCTATCTCTTCTGCATTTAATCTCTACCCTTCCAAGCATGATGTCTTCTCCCGTGACTGGCCCCTCCTGACAACATGCCCAAGTATGTCAGACAGATCTTCAAAATCCTAGCCACCAGGGAGCATATCTCCATGCTCTCTAGGACAGACCTGTTTGTTCTCTCTGCAGTCCATCCATGATATGTTAAGTACTCTTCTCCAGCACCACAATTTAAAGCCATCAATTCTTCTGTAATCTTTAATAGTTTTCCAGCTCTCATATGCATAGCAAGAATTATGATGACTGTGGCATGGATCAGGTGCATCTTAATCTCTAAAATGACATTGTTGTTCTCCAACATCCTGGAGAGATCCTGACAGCAAATTTTCCCGATGTAATTAATCTTTTTTATTTCCTGACTGCTAATGCCAAGATTGTTGATTGTTGACCCAACCAAGATGAAGGGGTGTGTCTTATCCCCATAACATTTCAATCTATATGCAGAACAGATTATCTGGGAGGCTGGGCTGTATGAAGAGAAATGTGGGGTCAGGATTGGTGGAAGATCTATCAACAATCTGTGTTATGCAAATGACACAACCTGCCTGCTGAAACTGAGGAGGACCTGAAGTACTTGGTGCAGAAGGTTAAGGACTAGCCTTCAATATGGATTGAAGCTCAACATCAATAAGACAAAGATTCTCACCACTGGACCAACTGGCAGCATCATAATGGATAGTGAAGAGATTGAGACTGTTAATAGCTTTAGTTTGCTTGGCTCCACAGTCGACACTCTTGGCACTAAGAGGCAGGAAATAAAAATATGTATTGTGATGGGAAAGTCTACTTTTAGAGACCTCTCAAAAGTGCTGAAGAGCAGTGATATCATTCCGGAGACTAAGGTGCGCCTGATACAGTCCATGGTCATTGCAATCACTTGCTATGCATCAGCTGGACAATGAGTAGGGAGGACAGAAGGAGAATTGATGCCTTTGAGCTGTGGTGTTGGAGAATAGTATTGAATATACCATGAACTGCTAAGAAAATGAACAGGTTTGTCCTGGAGAGGGTGAAGCTGGGCTGCTCCTTGGAGGCAAGGATTCTGAAGCTTCGTCTGACATACTTTGGACATGTTGCAAGGAGGGACCAATTCTTGGACAGAGACATCATACTTGGGAGGGTGAAGGGACAGCACAGGAAAGGAAGACACTATAAGGTGGATTGATTCAGTGAGTAGGGTACTTGGGGTGGGTGTGTTGAAGACAATGAGATTGGCACCGGATCGAGCAGGACTGTTGTACATAGGGTCCCTATGAGTTGCAGGTGACTCAATGGCACATAACAGCAACAACAATCATTTCTCCATCTATCATGATCCTGCTTATTGAACCAGTGGTGAGACTCTTTCTTCTCTTGATTTGAGACACAATCCATATTGAAAGCTGCAAGTTTGACCTTCAGCAAACTCTTCAAGTCCTCCTCAGTTTTGGCCAACAATGTTGTGTCATTTGCATAACACAGATTGTTGATGAGTCTTCCTCTAATCCTGAAGTCACTTTCCTCTTTATAAAAGGTCAGCCTCCCAACTGATCTATTCCACATATATATATGTACATACATACATACATCTATACATAAATTATATTCCTAAAGCACTCCTTTCTTGTTTTTGAACCACGGAGTATTCCCTTTCTCTGTTCAGAAAACAGCCTTCTGGTCTAGGTAAAGGTTTCACAGGAACACAGTCAGGTGTTTCGGGATTTGCATTCTTCTCAAGGTTAGCTACAGTTTATTGTGATCCACACAGTCATATAATTATAGATGCAGATACACTTCCTAACTTCCTCATGCTGCCAAGTCAGAACCAACTCACAGCTAACTCTCCATTTTCTCAGGTTGTGAATTCGTTGGAGGAGATTGTCCACTCATAGATTTGCTGATGGATTCAAGCCCCCAGAGAGTAGTAGCCTTTGAATCAGAAATTCAAATCCCTACAAATAACATCATAGGAACTCCCTAGAAATAGATATAGAGACATACATAGAAAGACAAACATGTTGTTAGATTTCATCAAGTCGAGCACAACTCATAGCAACCTTGCGAATAACAGACTCGAACTCTATCCTATCCTGTACCATCCTCATCATCTCTGACACACTCGAATCCATTACTGCAGTCACTGTGTCAATTTATCTCACTGCGAGTCTTCGTCTCTTTCACTGACCTTCCACTTTCCAAACATGGTATCTCTTTCCAAGGAATAGCCTCTCCTACAAATATATCCAAAGTGTAAGAAGTGAAGCTTCGCCATTCCTTTTTTTAAATTTTTTTATTAATTTTAATGAACATTTACAGAGATTTTGGGTTTCCACTCATTCATTGTTGCATTTTTCTCCCTGCCCCCTCTTGCCCCCAGTTCACTCTTCTCTTTGGAAAGTAAAAGAAAAAATCTTTAACTGATAGACACGCTTTGTCATTCTTGCTTCCAAGAGCACTTTGGCTTCACTTTTTCCAAGAAATATCTATTAATTCTTTTGACATGCAGTGGGATAGTCAATACTATTCTCCAACATCACAAATGAAAGGCATCAGTTCTTCTTCTGCCACCATCCTTATTTGTTGTTCAACTTTCAGATGCCTAGCAATTGACTGAAAAAATCATGGCCTGAATCAGGCACACATTAGTTTTCAAACTGATGTCATTGCTGTTCTGTATTTGGAGAGGTCCCTGATAGTGGACATACCTAAAGCAATATGTCTTCTGATTTCCTGGCTGCTGTTACCAAGGGTGATGATTGTGGATCCAAGTAAGATGAAATAATTGACAGTTTCAATCCTTCCTCTATCATGATATTGCCTATTAGTCCATTGGGAAAGACCTTTTTTCCTTGATCTTGAGATGTAATACATATTGTTGTTTGTTGTTGTTGTATACCATAGAGTTGAAAGCGACCCATAGCTGACTCTCCAGTGAGTTTTTAGAGACAATTAATTGCCCATCCTTCTCCCACGGAGCAGCTGCTTTCCTTTGTGTTTGCAGTGCAGCTTCTTGCCAATAGGCCACCAGAGCTCCTACATTGAAGGCTATAATGCTTGATCTTCTGCAGCAAGCTTTTGAAGTCCTCTTCAATTTAAGCAAGAAAAGTTGAGATA
>NW_006399903.1:5073623-5090172 GCF_000299155.1 Elephantulus edwardii
TATATAGATTGTCGTTAGTTGCTGTCACATTTATTCTGACTCATGTGTGCAGAGTAAAATTGTGTTCCATAAGGTTTCAAAGGCTGTGATTTTTCAAAACCTATTTCTTGTGATCTGAAAGTATACAAAGCAAATTGGTTTTCTATTCAATAATTCAGATATATTTTGTTTCATGACATTGATTGAAAATCTCCACAGTATAACAGCTATTTTTCTACTTCCTACCTGTGTTTTTATTTCTATGCATCCTTCTTTTCTCGTCCTCCCTGCCTTCTGAACTTTATTCATGGGCAAATGCTGTATTCTTTTTATCTTGGATGACTGATTATTTCTAAGAAATGAGTACTTTCCTAGTGTTATTATTCACCTTATAAATCCTCTAGCTTATAAGCCATCCTTTGGCTGAGAGTTGAGCTTAGAAACCATTTCATTTCTAACCTTGAAGGGTCTTTAAGGTTTTCAGACTAGTATGAATGATCTCCTTCTTTGATTTTTAGAAGGTTTTTTTCTTAATTGTGGTTTGAGTAAAGATGTACAAAGAAAATGAATTTTTCATTTCATACATATTTTTCATACATATTTTGTTCAGTAACATTAAGTTCAGTTCCCACAATGTAATTACACTTTCCCAGTTACTGTCTGTAATCACAATTTCCGTTAATTGTTCTGTACTTCTCTATAACTTTTTTTTTCTCACCAATTTTGTCTTACTAATGCCCTTAGTAGAATAGTACATAGGTATAAACTTCCAGAAACTCAAGAAGGATTTCGAAGAGGCCATGGCACCAGGGATTATCATTACTGATGTCATATGGAACCTGACTAAAAGTAACGAAGAATACCAGAAGAATGTCTATTTGTACACAAAGGCATTTGACTGTGTGTGGCTCATATGAAGTTATGCTAACACTAAGAATAATGGGAATCCAAGAGCATTTAATTGTGCTCATGTGAAACCTATACTTAGGACAGAACGCTGTTGTGTGAACAGAGCAAACTGAATGGTTTAAACTTAAGAAAGGAGTGGGGGCAGGAAGTAGAAAGAAAGGAATATGTCAGGGTTGTATCCTTTCTCCATGCCTGTTCAATCTGAATGCTGAGCAAATTATTTGAGAAGCTTGAATCTATGAAGAAGAATGTGGCATCAGGATTGGATGAAGACTCAATAATGATCTGTGCTATGCAGATGATACAACCTTGCTGGCTGAAAGTGAGGAGGACTTGAAGCACTTGCTGCAGAAAATCAAAGAATATAGCTTTCAATAGGGATCTCATCTCATTGTCAAGAAAACAAAAGTTCTTGCCCCTGGACACACAGGCAACATCATGATGTTGTTGTTGTTGTTAAGTGCTGTTGAGTTGTAGATGACTCATAGCTATACTATGAATGAAAGACCTGAACACTTGTTTAACTTTTATTGTTTTTCTAAGTTCATAGAGATTCCAGAGGCAAGCTGTTTCAGAAATGGATGTCACTCCTGCTTCCAAGTCTATTTTAATTTGGGAGCGCCATCAAACACTGTCCACCATGGGTAACCATTATCACATTTGACACATCAGTGTCACAGTGTTTAACATCAGAGCAACCACGAGTTTTCCTTATATTAGACTACAATGCAACAACAACAATAAAAACTCTTATTTTATATAATCCTCAAAGTTGAATTGCACGACTGTATCTAGTTTTCATTGTTGTTGTTATGCGTCATCAAGGCACCCATTATGGACAATAGCTCTGTACCCTACCCTGAGCCAGTCTCACTGACTCTGACACACCTACTTTCATTACCCAAGTTACTATGTCACTCCTTCTCATCTGGGGTCTTCATCTCCTGCTCTGTCCCACCACTTTTCCAAGTATGATGTCCTTCTCCAAGGACTTGTTCTTCATGGACATGCGCCCCAAATATGTGAAACAGGTTCAAAACCCTTGCCTCAAAGGGGAAGCTTGGTTGGTATGTCCAATACTCTTCTTCAGATCTTGACTCAAAGGCATCAATTCTTTTTCTATCATCCCTATTCATTCGCCAGCTCTCTGGTGCATAGAAAGTAAATACAAAGACCAAGTCCTGGATCCATTGCATGTTAGTCTCAAGATTGACATCATTACAGATGGAGAAAAATTTGTCAATGATTTTCTTTTTCTTGGATTCACAATAAACATCCTTGGTACCAACAGTCAGGAAAGCAGGAGACTTCTTGCACTTGGAATGTCTTCAGGCAGAAAGGTTTACAAATTATTGAGGAGCAGTGATGCCGGTTGAGAACTAAGGTGCATCTACTTCAGACTATAGTATTTCTGATTACTTGATATGCATGTGAGAGCTGCACAGTGAATAAGCATGACAGAAGAAGAACTGATGCCTTTGAGCTATGGAGTTGGAGAAGAGCACTGAATATCCCACTTACAGAGAAAAAAACAACAAGTATGTGTGCCATAGAGAAAATGTAACCAGAATGCTCCTTGAAGGCAAAGATGAAAAAGCTTCTTCTCACAGTTCAGGCATGTTGATAAGAGAGGCTACTCTTTGAAAATGGACATCATACCTGGGAAGATGGAGGAGGGTCAGCAGAAGATAGGAAGACTCTCAACAAGGTGGATTGACACTGTGACTACCACAATGAGTTATAAGTGTGTCAGGAAGCACAAAGATGGCACAGGATAGGACAGAGTTCACATCTGTTTTTCATAGGGTCTCTGTGGCTTGTGTTTGACTTGGTGGCACCTAACAGCAACCACAATGCTCTTAGTAAATATTTTTCTCTTCACCCATATTGATATGTGCTTATTATCTATAATTTTTAGTTTTGTATCACATTTTTGTCACATCCTGTTATGGATATTCTATTATGACCCTTTCCAGAGAAGTTACAGTGATTGCTGGGCACCATCCAGTTCTTCTGGTCTCCAGGTAGTGGGGATTGATGTTCACATAATCCATTAGTACTTTAGAAAACAGTCTTTTATTGTCTTCCTTCTTTGCTTCCAAACTAGGAGAAACCAATAATTTCACTTTAGAACACTGTTCTCAAACTTTCAAGATTCCAATTTCTACTCACCAAAGTAGGATGTTGAACATTGTCTTTGTAGACTATGTTATCTCAGTTGACCTTGATGGAGAAAATTGTGGAAGAAGTACAGTGGAAAAAAATTTGCCAGATTTTGAAGAACGGAAAAATCCACATTCAAGAAGCATAGTGAACACCAAATAGACTAGACCCCAAAAGAAAAACATCAAGGTATATCATAGTAAAATTCTCTAAATTAAAAGATAAGGATAGAATGCCAAGTGACTTTGAGGTCTTTTGAGACAATGATCATTAACTCCCAGGCCCAGCAAGCTATTCCCTCAAGGCGTTTAGTTACGGTAAAGAGGTTTTTCTCATTTTTATCCCGTGTTAAGGGTGGGATATTTTAGAGGAAGATCATCAGGCCTGTCTTCTTCAGCATCTCAGGGTGGGTTTCAACTGTCCCTCTTTTGAGAAGTTGACAATTTTTCCTTCTCAGGGACCTAAAGTTGTTATGTACTGTTGAATTGGAACCAACTCATAGCTGACCCTCCAGTGGGTTTTCAAAGGCTGTTAATCACACAATAAGTGATTTTACATCTGTCTTGCATGGGTCAGGTGGTAGATTCAAACCCCCTGCCATAGAGTTAGCAGGATAACTCCTTACCTATTAGGCCACCGGAACTTCCATAGGGATGTTGTACATACAGAAACTCATTTGGGCTTGGAGGTGCGCTCTTTCTGTGCTGGTGGGGGAGGTCTCTGGGTCTGCTAGCTGACCGAAGGCCTTTAGCTGGGAACTGATGGGAACCTGAAGCATGGGCGGATACGCGGCCTTTTAAAAACTTGTGTACGTATAACTTACTGTCTTTGAATCAGCACCAACTCATAGCTGACCCTCCATTAAATTTTCAAGACAATAAATTGCATGGGAGAATAATCACCTATCTTTATCCCAAGCAGTAGTGGTGTATTAAAATAGCCAGAGAGGTGCAACTCTTTATGGGACACACTACCAGAGCTCTCTTAATATGCTTAGTCAGTAAGCTCTTATTTATGGATTCCATATTTGCCAACTTGCTTACCTGCAGAAATGTATTTGCAGCCTCAAGATCAATACTTGCAACACTTTCGTGACATTCCTAGATTTTCCCACGTGCAGAGTGGCAAAGAATACAAACGATGCACATGTCTGGTTTGATAATCACTAATTCATCTTAGCCAACGACTTGATAAAGCATGGCAGGAATCAATAGTGCATAATATGCCTGCATAGGTCCATGGTTCAAATTCGCCAGTTATTTCTCAGGAGAAAGAAGTGGTGCTTCTCTACAAATCTACACCATTGGAAAACTTATGAGGCAGTTCTGTTTTTCCTACAGGATTATTGTGAGTGAAGGAATCAGAATATATTCAGTGGCAATAGAATGTCATTTCTCACTAAAGCTTGCTCTATTGATGGTGGTACTTGGGCTACTCATGTTGCTACCTCGCACCATGAATTAGCAGAGCTCTCTACTACTAGAGGGAGACCCAGGGACACTCTTTAGTTTAATCAGACTTTAGAACCCGCATAGATTTTGTTCCTTTAGATTTGTTTTTCTGGATCAGATATACTGATCCTTTAGAGAAACAAAGTAATGAAGGAGGTTGTGTGTGTGTGTGTGTGTGTGTGTGTGTGTGTGTGCGCGTGCACATGCGTGTGTACATGCGTGCACATGTATGTGTGTAAAGAGAGATTTGTTTCAAAGAATTGACTCACACATGTTCAGAGGCTGGTGAGTTGCAGGTCCTTGAGTCAGACCTCTGGAGAAAGCCATCTGCAGAGGCTCAGACATCCAGGCTAGGTGAATATGTTTGGCTTCAAAGCTAGACAAGCCCCAGGTCTGCAAGCAACACAGATCACTAGTTCAAATCTGGAGTTTCTGAGCCAGATGCAGGATCCAAAGTGGTGAAGAGCTATCTAGCTTTGCCAGGGAGTCCATACTACATTCATAAGAAGCCAAACCCTGAGAATTTCCCTGTATTGGATCAGCCTGATCATATTATATCACTACATAACTGCTTCTAATCCTGCCTCATTAACATCACAGAGGTCAGGATTTATAGCACATCAGATAGTTATACTCTACTGAGAATCACAGACATATTGACACACAGTTTTAACTATCACACTTTTTTAGCGTGCTGTTTAGTTTTAGGAGATACATTAGGTCTGAGGCCTAGAACAAAACAGGAGTGGAGCCACTTCTATCAAATATATTGAGTGCTGCCTCTGCCCTCCATTTTTATTGAAATCACTCTAAATCTTGCTAGTCTGTCCAACTATAAAGAGAACAAAAATAAAGATATTCGACTGATGCTGGAATAGGGAAGGAAGGAAGAAAGAAAGAAAAAACTCAGCCAACAAAATTGAAGCTCTGTAGGAGACAGCCAACTGGAGAAATAATCCATCTGAATTAGGGTTCAGACAGAACTTCATGGCCTAGATTTTCTTCCCAATTCTAGTTACTTGGAGCAAAGAAGAGGGTATTTATTGATGGCATCCAAATGTCTCTTCTCTGCCAAGCACAATATTTCTCCCAATGTGGTGATAGTGAAGTGTGTCTCTTGTACATTTTAAAATTCCCTCAGCAGATTGGCTTTCTGGAAAAATATAGGAGGATGAATACCATTGATGATCAGAAGCAGCTAGTATTCTAGTTTCCTAAAATAAAACACAGCTAAGATTTTATGTGATACCTCTCAGAGATCTTCTTCTCAAAGAGCCAATAAGTAGACTGTAAATACACAATTTCAAGAGGCTCAAAACGTCTCTAAGGCCCATTAGTCAGAGTTGTTGTTGTTGTTGATTGCCTTCGAGATGAGCACGACTCATAGCCACCCTATGAACAAAAGGCTTGAAGCCTTTCTATAATTGTGGACATTTACGAAAGTTCATAGAATTTCCAGAGGCATGTGGTTTAGGAAGTGGATGCCACTCCTGCTCCCAAACTTGTCTTAAACTTGAAGCTCCACCAAATACTGTCCACCAGGGGTAACTTTTGACACCCCAATGGCACAAGGTTCAGCATCACAGCAAACTCAGGTTACCTCAGTACAGTATGTTGACAGAAGAGTCAGAGAAAGATTTTTGCTTGAAGCTGTATTCATTGTCCAGCTCTCAGATGCATAGCAAGTGATTTAAAAGACTTTGGTCTGATTCAGGCACACCTTAGTTTTCAAACTGATATCATTGCTCCTTAATAGTTTGGAGAAGTCCCTGACCACAAACTTTCCCCATACAATACTTCTTCTGGTCTCTTGACTGCTGGTACCAAGGGTGTTGATCGTAGATCCAAGATGAAATCATTGACAGTTACAGATGTTGCCTATTGGTCTAGTGGTGAGAATTTGTTTTCTTGATGTTGAGAGAAATGGTTTTGAAATTTAAGTGGGACAGACATAAGGTCAAATCTTGGTTCCTGTGGACTTGATTTAATTTTCCTCAACTTCAGCTTGAACTTGCATATAAGTAGTTGGTGGTCTGTGCCACAATCAGCACCCGGCCTGGTTTTCACTGCTGATATTGAGCTTCTCCAACGAGTCTTTCCATAAATGTAACTATTTGATTCCTATGCATACCATCAGGTGAGATCCATGTGTATAGCCTGCATTTATGTTTCTTATTAAAGGTATTTGCAATGAATAAATCATTGAATGTGCAGAACCCTATCATTCTATCTCCAGCCTCATTTCTCTCACCAAGCCTGTGTTTTCTAGCTACTGATCCTTCTTCCCTGTTCCTAACTTTTGCATTCCAGTTGCCTATTATTATTAACGCATCTTGATTTTGAGAAGTATTTCACATTTTATTCTGTAGTCTTTGATATTTTGCAGCAGTGCTTTCAAGTCTTCCTCACTATGAGGTTGTTGATGAGTCTTCCTCTGATCCTAATACTACATTCTTCTTTGTAGACTCCAGCTTCTCAAATGATTTTTTCAGTATGCAGATTGAATAGATGTCAAGAAAGGATACAACCCTGAGGCTCGTGTTTTCTAATTTTAAACCACTCAGTGTTCCTTTGCTCTGTTTGGACAACAGCTTCTTGATTTAGAAATAAGTTTCATATGAGCACAAATAAGTGTTCTTAGATTCCCATTTTTCTCAGTGTTGGCCATAATGTTGGCTCATGTGAAGTAAGCATGAAAAAAAGATGGAGGGAACACACAGTACCAAAAAGAATCATTGTGCAAGTAGGCTGGACTTAAATTCTAAATCAATGATAAATTTGTAACAACTTTAAAACTCACCTCTGATTTAAAAAAATGCAGAAAAATATTACTATTCTGACTCTGTGATTAGGACAAAGCAGAACTGCCCTATAAGGAAAAGTTTCTAAATAAAGTTCCCAATAAATACTATTGGGAAATGACTGTCTTATCTCTTGTAGTTGCTGGTGGATTTGAACTGCCAACGTTTTAGGTATAAGCTGAATCTTTTTTCACTAGAGATCTTCTGAACAATTTTACACAAGAGCAAATGATTTCCACCTCATGCTCCAAAGTGTAAGTCCAAAAACCAGAAGCTAGGCCATTCTGAATAAGGGGAGGCCTGCTTTAACTAAGAACAACAATGTTGTTGTTGTTAGGTGCCATATGATCAAAATATCTGAACCCTGCTCTATCCTGTGCCGTCCTTACACTTCCTGATACACAAGAGCCCATTGAAGCAGTCACCGTGTGAATCCACCTGGTTGAGGGTCTTCCTCTCCTTTGCCAAAACTCCATCCTTCCAAGCATCATTCTCCAAGGAACAGCCCCTCCTAACAACATGCCCGAAGTATGTGAGGCAAAGCCTCATCATTCTTGCCTCCAAAGAGCTCTCTGGCTGTACTCTCTGTGAGACATACATATTTCTTCTTTTGGCCATCCACGGGATATTCAGTACTCCAACACCACAGCTCAAAGGCATCAGTTCTTTTCTGTCATCCTTCTTGCTTGTCCAGCTCTCAGATGCATAGCAAGTGATCAGAAAGTGGCCTGAATCAGATGCAACTTGGTCTTCAAACTGTAATAATTCCTCCTCAATAATATGGAGAGTTCCTTAACTTCAGATTTTCCCAGTGCATTGTGTCTCCGTACTTCCTGACTGCTCGTACCAAAGGTGTTAATTGTGGATTCACGTAAAATGAGGTTGTTGACAATTTGTTTCAATCTCTTCTCTATTTGTCATCATATCGTCTACTGGTCCAGTAATAAGAATCTTTGTTTTCTTAATGTTGACATTGAGGTGCAATCCATACCAAAGTCTGCATCCCTTGATCTTCTGCAACAAGTGTTTCTAGTCTTCCTCACTTTCAGCAAGCAAGGTTGTGTCATCTGCATAACACAGGTTATTGATGAGTTTCCCTCCAATCCTGATACCACATTCCTCTTCATAGAGTCCACCTTCTTAGATAATTTGCTCAGCATACAGATTGAATATGTATGGAGAGAGAATATAATCCTGATCCACTCCCTTCTCAATTTTAATCCATGCAGTGTTCCTCTGTTCTTGTCACATGAAAGTCTCCTGGTGCAGGTATAGGTTCTGCATGAGCAGAGTTAAGTGTTCTGGCACTGTAAAAAGAGCAAGGGCTGCCTGTGGAAAGCCGTCTCTGACCACCACGAACTCCATGAGGGGAACTGTCCCCATCAACAAGAGCCACAACAGAAAAACAATTCCCATGAGGTCAGCCAAGTCCTCCACACTCCCGAACCTCTTTCTACTCATCCCAACACCAACAGAATTGCTCTCCTGGGTCCAAAATCCATTGCAATTGCTCATAGACCATACAGACCCATAATAAGGAAGTCAAAAGTCTATAATTCAGGTTGGCAGTAAGATGTAATCATTCAGTCAAGAGAGCTTCCCAAATGTGCTTGCAGGCACCTCAACCTTAAGCCTCATGTCTTTGATACCAGTGTTAAAAAGCTATCAGTCTTGTCAATTTGTTGCCCAGCATGGACAAAGGTTCTTAGCTCTTTTCCCTTGAGATAGCAGTCCCAAGCTGCATTTCATTTTGGTTTGCTACTGCTGCTACTGCTCTCCTTTAGGTCTGGCTTGGACAAGACTCTCTGGCCCTGAAGGGCATGTTACATTCTCTTGGATTTTCTTTGCTGGTGGTGAGATTCTCAAAACCTGCTAAATCTTCTCAGTTTCGTGGGGAAATTAGCTTTGTGGATAGGCCGATTCACGTATTTCTGTCCGTCCACATGGTAAAGACAAAGTGAGTAGATAAGAAAGCCATTTTAAACAATAAACCCTTAAGACCCCAACCAACATTTGCAGTGACACAGTAAAAAATGACCACATCTTCATTGATCCTCTATCATCTTAAGAAAGAGACTCTTTTTTTTACCTGTATTCTTTCTTGTGAGTCACAGAGCCTGCAGAAGATGAACAAAACTACATTTCCTCTGAGTCGACCTGGAGCTGTAATATCCTCCCACTGAGAAGTGAAGGGCTGAGCTTCCATTGTTCTTATAATTAGAGTCTTCACCACCATTCAGTCTGAAGATGAGAAATCATGTAGAGATGGCATACAGGGAATAGGATAGCAAAACCCAATTGTGCTAACAGGTATCGGCTTCCTCCTGGGCTAATTTCTAGAATAACAAATGCAGGAGCAGCCTGTGTAAAGCTCACTCCTGTGAACTCTACTGAGACACATTAATACTAACAAGAAGTGTGTGAATCAAAGAGAATACTGTCTCCTGAAACCAGGTTGCTTCTGGGAGGCAAGGATTGTGAAACTCTACCTCACACACTTTGAGCTTGTTGTCAGGAGAAGTCCTCTGGGAAGGACATCATGCTTGGAAGGGTAGAGGGTCAGCACAGCAGAGGTAGATTCTGGATGAGATGGATTGATACAATGACTGTGGCAATGGAATCAAGTGTGATGGAGATGGTAAAGTTGGCTCAGGATAGGCAAAGTTCAGAGTCATTGTTCATGGGTTTGATATGAGTCTTAGTCATAGTTGCCTGGATGCCACATAAAAAAATCAATAAGCCACAAGAGTGGTGTTTCTAAAGTACTACAAGTTGGCTGCATCCTGTATGATGTGAACTCTCTTGTTGTCATCATTTGTTCTCACTTGATATTGCTTTAAACGCTGTGCAAATTTGAAATAGTTTTTCTAAATGGGCAGGTTGGTAGGAGACACAGGACTTCTCCTGAGTGGAGTTTGGAATAGAAGCATGGTATGTCAGTCTTCATAGCTGGGCACACTGCATGGGTACAAATTCCTCACGTTTCCAAAGAGAGACAAGTAAGTGTTTGCTGGCCTGGAGAATGCACTTGTCCTGCTGAAATCACAACTGGAAAAACTTTTCCAGCCTCAGTGGTTGCACAACATTTTATACATAGGACTGCTAATCAAAAGTTAGTATTTGGATCCTTCAGTAACCCCATTGGAGAAAGATGAGGTGGTTATAAATCTTTCGCAGAGATTTATAATCTTGGACAACCTAGTGGAGGGTTGCCATGAATCAGAATCAACGTGATGGCAGTGGGTGAGGATTGATTAGGAGTTTAGTACTGGAATCTCCAACAGGGTCAAGAGTTAACGTACTTGGCTCAAGTTAACTAGATTGCAGGTCGATCCCATGTAAGCGTGGGTGCCTCAGAAAAGTCTTGACAATCTACTTCCAAAACATCGTGGTTACTGAAAATGCTATGGAGCACATTTATATCCTGAAATACATAGAATCACCAGGACACAGAGCTGACACAATGACAGCTGTTGCTTTTCTTCTTCTTTTCCTACCCCTCAATGTGATATTATTGTTGAGCTAAGTGAGGACTGTGGGGTAGCAAGAAAGTTATTGATGGAAATTCTGAGCCAGGAAAATGTTTTTCCCTTCTGTGGTGTTGTGTATGGTCGTGTAGGTTTTCAGAGGCAGTAAATCACACAGGAAGAGATTGCACATTTTCTCCCATGGAGCAGTTGGTGTATTTGAACCGTACACTTTTGCACTGACAGCACAATTCCTTACCATTAAGCCACAAGAGCTCCCTGAGTTCCAACTCTAACACACATAGATATTTTCTTTTCTTCCCCACCACTTCCTTTTTCTTTGTCTTTTTTACTCAGGAGCTTTTCCTTTACAGCAGTGAGGTATAAATATTTATATTTCCGAAGATGGTGTGGTAGCCTTCATTTCTCCCATCATCTTCAGAATGTGGTACTGATGACAGTATTCTAAACATTCTCATGCCATATTCTTATGCCAATGACCTCTGATACAAGAGAGCCTGGGGTCATTCTTTTCTGATTCCTACATTTAGTGATACTGTTATCAGTTAAAATCATCCTTGTGAAAAAGCAAGCTTCGCAATGAAGAAAGTCAGATGTGTAATTGCTGACTTCGGTAGCAGATGGCACACATCTTTAAGTGATGGTGACTCAGAGCTCTTTTCTGGTATTTGTTATGTGAGCAGGACTAAGACGAGCAAGTCAACAGCTACCGTGTTTTGGCCAGAGGAAGTAGGAATGGTGGCTGTGCATACGTCATCGCTGTTGTCGTCACTCATCTCCTCTACCATGACTGGCTGCTTCCTGTGATTGTGTAGTGTTAGTAGGGCAAAGAAGGAATGGGCATAGCATAGCTGCTGACACCACGTGGAATCACAGAGATATTGTGGACTTGAAGTCAAAGTGCCAGCCCCGAAACACACGAGCTCTTTGTCTGTTTCAGTTAGCTTGTGTTGCTATAACAGCAATGCCACAGTGGGTGACTTTAAAGACCAGAAATGCATGTTCTCGTAATTTTGGAGACCAGAAATCCAAATTAGAGTTTTCTGTGAGTTTCTTTCCTAGATCTAGATGCAACCCTTTCTTAGATCTACATGCAACCCTTGGGGTTCCTTAGCATCTCTATTGGACCTTGTGTGTGACTCTGTCTGACTTTTTTAATAACTCAAAAGTGCTTAGGTTTAGTTTGTGTCCTACACTGCTATGACTTCATCAACATAAACCAAGAAAAAAAATCCCATTTTCAAACAAGGTCATAGTTACCAGCACACCCATAAGTATTTCAATACATTTTGGAGGTACATAATTCAACCCATAACAGTGACTGTAGATGCATCATGTAGTCATTGAATTCTTTTGTCTTCAATGACTCATCACTCAGAGGGAGAAAACTGGCCCAGGCATCTTTCCTCCCTGAGCTGCAGAGTGAGAGATCTGCTTTTGTGCCCAGGCCCACCAAGCTCCCCATGGTTGTCTCCGTAAGGCCATACTTATTTGTCTTTTATTTATTTCCACAGCTTCTGGCTTCTTTGTGTTGCAGTCAAGTTCTCTGAAGTCAAGTTTAGATGTCATAGCCAGTTCTCTGCAGTCAAGTTCAGATGTCATAGCATACTCAAGGACATTGGGTACAATTCAATAATGTTTGAATTCCAGTATTGATCAAGCATTGCTTTATAGAAAGACCTTCATCCTCAAAGTATAAACTTGGGCTCATTGTTGTATATGCTGATCCTAAAATGCAAGAGTCTGGGTTTCTGTGATTGTGTTCTACAAGAAAAAAAGAAAGATCACAGAAAACTTTTTCCACTTTCTCCCCTTTTCTAAAGTAATGTTAAATACACTAAAAACACAAACTCCTATTATTCCCCACTCAAAGTAATGTTCTGCTGGATTTCTGAGGTTATAAATCACAATGGCAGGAGACTGCTTTACTCTCCCCTTTAACTATATACTTTGGGAAATGGTCATTCTTTGCTCACTGAGCAAGCAATCAGGAAAGCTTTGTGCACTTTGAAAAGTTCAAAGTTACCCTAATACTTTGATATTGAGCTTTAAATACCACCAGAATGCTTTTGTCTTTCATTCAATGATAGCAGTAGATAGATCACAACACAACCCAAGGAAACTGTTTCCAAGGAGGCTCGGTAATATTCTTGGGGGACCCACAAGATGAGGAGCTATGTGCTAGGGAACAGGAAGAGTGACATAAAATATGGTTTTGACATCTCAATCCTGACTATTTGGATTTCAAGAGTGAAGAATAATTGATGTCTCTGAATTGCGGTGTTAACAAAGAATATTGCATATATCATGGTTTTTCTAGGGAAAAGCAATTCCATTTTGAAAGAAGTGCAGATAGGGTACACTTTAGAGGTAAAGATGGTAAGATTTCATCTCATAGACTTTGGGAATTTTATTAGGAGGAGTTAGTCTTTGGAAAAGAACATCATGCTTGGAAAATCAGAGGATCAGGGAAGGAGAGGAACACCCTAAATCAGAGTGATTGACAATTATTGTGACAATAGGTTTGCCAGTCTTGGAGATGATGAGAATGGCACAAAACTGAGCAGCGTTCTGAACTGTTGTCCATGAAGCTGCTAGATATTGAGGTTGACTCGAAGACAGCAGATAATAACAATGACCTGAGTCCTAAATCCTGTTCTAACCTGTTTTAATTCAAAGTCCTTGAGTGACACAATGGTTGAGCACTTGATTACCAGCCAGATGACAATGGTTAAAACCCACATAGAGAAACGTCAGAAAACAGTTCTGGTTATCTGCTTCCTGAAGATCACAGCCTTGAAAACCTTATTGAGTAGTTCTGCTTGGTACAAAGGGTCACTATGAGTCAAACTATGAGATGCTACACATCTGTAAACTGGGCAATGAATAACGATGACAGAAAAGAACTTACGCTTTTGAGTTGTGGTACTAGAGAAAAGCACTGACTATCCCATGGATTGCCAAAAATCCAAATAGATATGTTTTGGAAAAAGGGCATTCAGAATGCTCCTTAGAGGGAAGGACAGCAAAAATTCATTTCACATATTTTGGGAATGTTGCTAAAAGAGTCTATTCCTTGGAAAGTAATATCATGCTTGAAAAGGTACAGGTTCAGTGAAATAGAGGAAGACCCTCAATGAGACGGATTGACACAATGACTGCAACAATGGGCTCAAGTGTGTGAGAGACGATGAGGATAGCACAAGATAAGACAGGGTAACGGTCGCTATGAATCATACTCAACTAACACCTAACAATATGAGTCAAAAATATTTGACAGTAACTAACAACTACAACAACACTGAAATATAAAAAAATGATGGAGGAGAGCAATGATATAATGGGACTGGATATCATTTCATTCATTTGCACATGGGTTACCATAAATTAGGGCTGACTTAGCATCAACTAGCAACTTCAACAATGCACTAGTAGAAGGATGGAAAGAGATTTTCATTACAACTCTAAACTTTTCCAACAATGACCCTTTCCTGAGTGTTTTAAAAGATGTTGATATTAAAAAGAATTTAATAAAACTCTTCACAATGACAATCCACAAGGAATTTTAAAATCTGGGTTTCCCATCTGTTTTCATTCAAGAAAATTTAGAAAGTTTACTTTTTGCTCAATTTTATTTCAGGACCAGACAAAGCACACTCTGCTTAAACACATACTTGGCTATCTCTGAGCAACCTGGGGTAAATTTGGCCTTGTTGCTAGGTGTCTTCTAGTCAGTTCCAACTCATAGAAACTCAATGTATGACACTGAAAATGTTGCTTGGTCCTGGGTCATCCTTATGACTGTGGCCATGTTGGAATCGAGTTGTTTATTCACTGTATCAATTCACCTTGCAGATATTCTGCCTCTATTTTTCTGACTCCTGATGTCCTTCTCCAAGGACTGGTTCCTCCTGATAGCATATTGAAAGTACATGAGACGAAGTCTCACTCTCCTTACTCCAAGGAGCATTCTGACTGTTGAAACTTCAAATAGAAACAAAACAAATTACTGATGAGTCAGTTCTGACTCATGGTGATCCCTTGTGTGTTGGTGTAGAACTGAGTTCTGTAGAGGTTTTCATGACTGACTGTTTTGGAAGTAGATTACAGGACCTTTCTTCTGAGCCAATTCTAGGTGGACTTCCAACCTGCAATATTTGAGTTATCAGAAGACATCAACCTCGTAAACTGTGCAGGCCTCCAATACTTGAAATAGTCTCTAAGAAATATAATCAACCGGGTGCTATGATCTCAATCCCAGTGGTGCAGGAGAACTGTCTAGGCAACAGCTGGACTCATGTTTGAACAATTCAATGTGATGAAAGAGAAATAATGAGTAAAATATATAAAAAGTTCCTTAGAGTGAGCAGTAACATTAATAAATAAACGTTCCTACTTATTTTTAGAAGATTATCAGAGTGGAAAAATAGAGATAATGACTCTCTCACACCATAGAACCCAAGTTCTTCCTCTAGTTTCCAATGGCATTGTAGGGTCATGGAGAACAGAACATTTGATTTCGAAGTCAGAGCTCTTTTAGTTCTCATTGTCATAATCTATCATTTTTCCTTAAGGCAGGGCATAAATCTGATGGAGCTAATGCCAGAGACCCAAGATCTTGCCTCACTCTTGACCACAAATTCTTCTTTCCCTCCAACACCTAGACCTTGGGTTTGAGCTCAGGTGGCTTTTCTACAATTCTAGTTAATTTTACTTGGTGAAATTCTTGTTCTTGGTTAAAATGATCCCTATAACTCCTGTGAATCATCTTTACATCGCTATTTCTAGCCAGAGACCACAAAACCATTGCCCTTAATAATTCCTCATGAGTGTGATAGTACAATGGCACTCTGTTGGGTGTCTAATAGCTGAGCCTTCAGAAGCAGATGCCCAAAACTGTTACCTGAAGCAGCTCTTGGTGGATCAAAATCTCCAGTCTTTCAGTTAGCAGTGATCGCATTAGCCAAAATGCTGTAATTCTTCTCAGAAAATAAAGACAACTCAGAGCATGTTTTGATGCAGCCCAAAGACTGAGACTTTAAGTGTAGATTACATCTCAACATAAGGAAAACAGAAAACTGGACCAATCAATAATCAACATCCTGATCAATGGAGATAGGATTGATCCACAATCAATACCACAATCAGTTTTTTTTTTTCAAAAAAGGATATATTGTAGTGGACAATGTATTGAGATCTGCTGGCAACTCAAAGAGCTCATCATCTCAGTCAGAACTGACTCACTGACCCTCCCTCTACTGGGTTTCTGAGGCTGTAAGTAACATGGGAGGGGGCTGTCCATCTTTCTACTGAGAAGTGCTGATGCATTTGAATTACCAGAGATGAGTGGCCTTTGAGAGCAGAAGGAACAGTGGCACTCCCTAAAGAGTATACTATGCAGGTTGCTGAGATCTCTCTAAAGTTCTCAGAGGTGAGGATGTAATTTTAAAGACTGGAGCGTAGAGAAGCCAAAGTACAAAGAAGAATTCAAGATACTAAAGAGCTGAACAGAAGATTCCACAAGGCTGCTCCGAATGACAAAGCAAAATACTACAATGAAATGTGCGAGGAGCTAGAGTTGGAAAATCAAAAGGGCCGAACTCGCTCAGCATTTCTTAACCTCAAGGAGCTGAAGAACAGATTCAAATCTAGAGTTGCTGTAATCAAGGATGCTTTGGGCAGAATATTAAATGATCCAGGAAGTATTAAAAGAAGATGGAAGGAATATACTGAGTCATTATATAGAAAGGAATTGGCA
>NW_006399903.1:5095806-5104265 GCF_000299155.1 Elephantulus edwardii
TTTTAACAACTACCTTCCCTATGCAACTTGATTTGTGCTACTGTTAGAACCTCTACTTGGAGGTTTTAATTTTTGACTCATGTACTTTTAACTTGTTAGTTAAGCTTGTGTCTTCTAGGCTGCAACAGTTCCATGATGCATCTTCAAGGATATGAACATGTATGGCTAAGCACATTTGATAACAGTGCATCTAAATTCCAAAATCAATCTACACAATAGTCTATGTGTTTCCTATTGCCAAAGGAGCCTTTTAGAGTAGTGAGAGAAGATCTTCACCCTGAAACCTACAGTGCCCCTTTTCAGCAGGAAGTAGCTATGAGAAGACACCATCCCCTTTTCCTTATGAATCAGGGTGAAATCTCTCTCAGGGAGGAGTGATAGGGAATGGCAAAGGACATACTGACAAAGGAGATTAATCAAAACTGGTTTTGACAAGCACTGTGGCAATGGGACAATTAAAACAGACTTTCAAGAAAAAAAAGAGAGGAATGAACTGGGAGGTTAGAGAAAATAGTGCAACAGTGAGTGAATGGAAATCCAAAATCTCTGTAAATATTCATTAAAATTAAGAAAATAAAATTTAAAAAAATAAAAAGACTCTTTCATTGTTACATAAATTCCTCCCTTCTCCCCCCGCCCCCAGTCCACTTTTCTATGCACTTCTCATTTTGGACTGTTGTTGTGCATATAATACCTAATAATATATTTCTTTTAGGCAGTTCTTTCCCTCATCTATTTTAATGCTGTGTTCATTATTTATCCCTTCTTTTCTTAGTTTACTCCCAACTCCATGTCAGCTTTGTATTATAACAGTGGCATTATGCATTATTTGTCCTTTTGTGACTGAGATATTTCACTTAGCATAACATCCTCCAGTGTCATCCACTTCATATTATATGAGTTCCTTGTTTTTCAGTTCTGCATAGTATTCCATTGTGTGACTATACTGCAGCTTCTCTATCCATTCATTTGTTGATGGACATTTGGGTCACTTCCGACTCTTTGCTATTGTGAACAAGGCAGCAATAAATATTGGTGTGCATATATCTATTTGGGTGGCAGTTCTGGTTTCTCTAGGGTATATTCCCAGTAGTAGAATTGCTGGGTCAAATGGTATTTCTATTTCCAGATTTTTGAGAAAGTACCTTATAGCCTTCCAGGGGGGGTAGCGCCATTTTACACTCTCACCAACAGTGAATAAGAATTCTAATTTCTCTGCAACCTCACCAACATTTTTTGCTTGCTGCTCTGCTGAACTTTCCTATTGTTACTGGGGTGAGATGATATTTCATAGTTGTTTTGATTTGCATGTCTCTTGGAGCTAGGGATTTTGAACATTTCTTCATGTGTTTGTTCGCCATCTGAATATCTTCTTTTGTGAAGTGTCTGTTCATATCATATGTCCATTTTGCCATTGCATTGTTTATCTTGTTGTGGTGCTTCAGTATTCCAAAATTCTAGATTTAAGTCCCTTATCAGACATGTCATTACCAAATATTCTTTCGCAGTCTGTAGCTTTCCTTTTTACCTTACTGGAAAAGTTTTTGGATGTGCATAGGAATTTGATTCTTAGAAGGTCCCATTCATCTATTTTATCCTCTCCTGGTTGTAGGCTTTTCAGGATAGTTGAGAGACTGTTCATGTTGTGGATTAAGATTTCTAGTGTTCTACCAAGCTTTTGTCTGATGAAATCCTTGGTTTTAGTCCTAGGTCCTTAATTCACTTTGAATTGGTTTTTGTGTATGGTGTGAGGTCTGGGTCCTGCTTGAGTTTTCTACAGATAGTTTTCCAATTTTGGCAACACCATTGAAAAGAGGCTTGTCCCCCCCTCCCCAGTTAACTGATTTCATCTCCTTGTAAAAAATCAGTTGGCCATAGGTAGATAAGCTGACTTCTGGGTTCTCAATTCTATTCCACTAATCTATGTGTCTGTCATTGTACCAGTACCATACTGTGTTGACCACCACAACAGCATAGTAGGATTTGAGATCAGGGAGTGAGATGTCTCCTACATTGCTTCTCTTTTTTTAGGAGTGTTTTGCTTATTCAGGGTCTCTTTCCATTCCAGGTGAAATTGGAAATTGCCTTTTCCATCTCATTGAAGAATTAAATTTGTATTTCTATTGGTATTCCATTGAACTTGTAGATTGCTTTTCGTAGAATTGTCGTTTTCACAATATTATGTCTTCCTATTCAAGAGCAAAGTGTATTCTTCCACTCCTCAAGGTCTCTTTTTGCTTCTTACAGTAATGTTTTATCATTTTCTTTGGAAAGCATATATCTTGAATATTCTTTGTGACAAGGAATATGATGTCAATCCTCTTTGATTTGTCATTCCTGACCTAACAGGTCATATGCTTGATTAAAAATACCCACTATCAGCCCATTTTGGAGCTCAGATAGGTCAGTGGTAAGAAGATATGCTGCAATCCCAAAGGCATATGGTTCAAATCCATCAGCTGTTCATTGGGAGAAGGATGGACAAATTCCTCCTGAGCCAGTTATTGCTTTTGAAAATCCACCAGAGAGTAAGCTGAGTTGATTCTGACTTGAAAGCACCTAATAAGAACCAAAATAACCACCAGCCCATTCCAGCTCACTAAAGCTGGACTGTGAGTTTGGTCACCAATAATAATATGAAAGTGCCTATCACAATGAACTCGAACATGACAGAGATTGTAATGATGGTGCAGGGCAGGACAAGGTTCAAATCTTTTGCTTTTAAGGTGAGTTGTAGTAACAACAACAACAAATGCTAGGCTATCACAAGGCAAGCATTCCATTTCATTTTTGACAATTTAGACTTTTCCTTGATCCAGAGTTCATATATCCACATCCCAAGTACCAACAGATATTTGTAGTCTTCTTCTTCTACCATATCTTGAGGATTAAGAAAATTCTTAACATCTCATTACTGTCAAGTCAGAACTAACTCATAGTTGATTATCCAGCAGGTTTTCTACGTTTAAGTCACAGAAGAGGAGATTGTCCATTTTTCTCTCATGCAATGTATGGCTAGTGGGTTCGAATCATCAGAGAAATGTTAGCAATAAAAAAAAGAAAGAACAGCTGTAATTTTATTTTATTTTTGTTGCTGCTGTTTACATCAAGACATTCTAGAGGCATTAAGCTTATTTTCACTCATTTCCACTTCGCCAGTCATCACATTAGTTCTCAAACTTTAATACATATGAGATTCACCTGGTGAATTTTCTGGTGAAAGCACAGATGGAGGGACCTCACTTGGAGAGCTTCTGTCACACAGTTCCTGAGAATTTCCACCTCCGACCAGTTCCAAAGCTATGCTTAGTACTGCCTATCTGATGACCACATACTGAGAGCCACTGATGGAGTCTGTTAACTCAGCCAAAGTCTCTCTCTGCTGCGTAGACTCAGTTCCAACTGGGACCAGATCAAGCAAAAGTGAATTTATCTATTTCTGTGTCATTTCAAATAATTCATCAGAGTTCAAAGCAGAAGTCTATTTTCTGAGACTGTTTCAGAAGTCAGGAATTTGCGATTGCCAGAATGGGACATCCAGGTAAGAAATAAAATGGAGAGCAAACGTAGACCATTTTCTTCCAATGTCATCGACATTTCTATAAGGGCTCAGTTCAACACAGACATGCTTGGGATCACGAATAAAAGGACTACCAGGCAACTCGTGTTTTTTAACATAGTTTTATCACCCAATCTCATTTGATTTTGAGAATCAGGTAAGGCTTCCTTTATATCTATTTTTTTTAACAAATTTCTTTAAGAAAATTTATAAAAATGCAACTCCAAGAGTTCTCAGCTTGAATTGTGTTCCTTTTGCACCCTTAAAGATATTACAAACATACACACTCAAACAAAAGTATAATGACACTCTATATAGAACTACTGTTTTAATTTACAAAAAGTGCATGAAAAGCTGAGACTGGCTGTGTTTGGGGAACCAGGAGGCTGTGGAACAGATGGCATCATCAAGGGGCCAGTGATCTTTCTTTACCTTTTTGCAAAGGACCAGCTGTAAGCACGTCTGAGATCCCAGAGAGCAAGAAAATCCCATCCTCTTGGAAAAACCAAACCAAAACAAAATATCCCTGTTGCATTTACAAGACTTGGAGAGGAAGTGGCTGTTCATTTTAGGATACGTGGGGCAAAGACCCAAAACTGCGGGTCTGCCTTCCATCACGGTGCTCACGGGACAAACGCAGACATGCTAGAAAATAGTCTGTATTGGATACAGATGTTTAGAAAAGAGCAAGGCGATCTTGTCCAATGACCACAGCACCACCAGCTGCTTATGAAATCACGAGCAGGGAGAGGTGAGAAGGGTTACATGTTCAGACATGTATTTACAGTGATTTTACAAACCTCATTCTTTCCCAGGAAGAGCCAGATGAAAGCAGCCTGCTTATAAAACCAGACTCTCCAATGAGCTCTACTCTCTCTACTTCCACCCACCCCTGCACTTGAACACCATGACTGCAAATATGCATGGGTGAAATGGAGTGAGTCTCTGGGCAATTATCCAGGACATCCAGGAAAAGAACTCTTTGCTTCCACTGTGTGTGTTTTACAAGGCAGACACAACATACACACAGGCAGTGCCCGGTTTTCAAACATCTGCGTTACTACAACCCATAATGATCCATGGTTTTATCACAACAGATGGAGGGGGGAAAATTTGATGTCATTAATTTCATTTTACTTAGATCTACAATAGACACCCATGGTACCAGCAGTCAACAAATCAAAAGACATGTTATGTACTCTAGGAAAATCTTCTGTGAAGGACCTCTCTAAAGTACTGAAGAGCAACAGTGTCAATTTAAAGACTAAGGTGCTCCTGATACAAGCTATGGGCTCCCTTCCCCCAGTTACTTTATATGCATCTGAAAGTTGGACAACAAATAAGGAAGAGTAAAGAAGAATCAATGTCTTTGAATTGTGGTGTTGATGCAGAGTTTTTATGGACTGCCAAAGATAAAAATCCGTATTGGAGGAAACACAACCAGGGTGATCCTCAGCTGTGAGGCCAGAGAAGCTTCCTCTCACCCCCTTTGGGCATGCCAACAAGAACAACCAGTCCTTGGAAAGAGACATTATGCTTGGAAAGTAGCAAGGCAGAGTTAGAGAGACAGACCCTCAGTGAGGTTGATCTTTACAGTGACTATAAAAATGGGCGTGTGCGTATGGAGGAGACTGTGAAGATGGTGCAGGAGAGGGCAAGGTTCTGACCTATTGTTTGTAGACTCAGTAGATTTGACAGCATTTAACAACAATACAATAGGCACAGACCAAATCTGGCGAACCTTTCCCTGAGTGAAAGGAAGCCCAGAGATCTTGCAGGGGGAAAGGTTTGGGCGGTATCCCACCTCTACCCTGCCTCATCCCACAGTAGCCATCCAGCCCTGGAACTTGCAGTGTCTGCTTCCAACTCAACCGAAGAGGCAGTGGAAGCTCTTGAATCACGTAGGACCAGCAGTTGCACATTGCCTCCACTACAACCCAGGAGCTCCTTACTTGAGGTTCTGTCCAAGGCTTTTGGACAGAAGAAAGCTGGAAGGGAGGACCTGGATTTGATCTACACTGGATTTGCCAGGCAATTCTTTGACATTGTCCAGAATCAGGAACAATCATTCTGGTCCCTGACCTAGACACTGACTGACCCTGACACTGGGCCAGCCTTGCTTTAGTTACACCCCTGACCCCTTATGTCAAGCCCAGAGTAGGCTCCCAGGGATGGGGAGGAGAGAGAATCCAGACAAGAAAGGGATGAGATCCTCTGACATCAGAAGGTGGAAGGCTGAATGTGAACCCACCACCAGCTTCCCCAGGCCTGCCAGTGGGGTCTGGTCCGGTCGTTCATCTCTGCTGCTGGCTGGCTTCATCCAGTGGTTCTTAATGACAGAAGAGCACTGTAGTGTGACATAAATCAAGATGACTCTATTATGCTTAGTGCTTAAGTGGAGTGCTTCTTTAAAGTTTTATGTACTGAGATATACTGGATAAACCATATACTAGAAGTTCTGGTGGGGTAGTCAGTAGGGAGTTTACCACTAACCTATTATGCTGCTAATGCTTCTCTGGAACCTGGAATCTACCAATGGGTCCCTGAGAGAAAAGGTAGAAATATCCTTCCAAAGGATTTTTCAGCTTTAAAAACCCAATGGAGGTTCAGGTATGAGTTGGTTCTGACTGGATGTCAATAAGTTTGGAGGCAAGCATGAGACTGATGTTATATACAAATTGTACCCACATGTTTCAGTTTATGGACAAGCTCAATTAAAAGACAGATTTAGGAAAAGAACTTGTTCCTAATCCAGGAACTATTTGTACAGGAAACGAAATCTTATTTCCTTGTCAAAAGTTACCGGTTCAGACATCTTGATTTGGGCATTTTTGGTTTGCATGCGTGTGTGTGTGTGTGTGTGTGTGTGTGTGTGTGGTATTTCTATTAGTGTCCTTACAGTCTTTCATTTACATTGTGTTTCATTCATATATGTGGAATTTTTATGTATCATTGCTATTGATCTGTGCCTATTATCAATGTATCTTGGAGAAAGTGAAGCCAGAGTGCTCTTGGAAGGCAAAGATGATAAAGCTTCATCTCATATACTTCAGGCATGTCGCTAGGAGGGGCTATTCCTTGGAGAGGGACAGGATGCTCAGAAAACCAGAAAGTCAGTGAAGGAGAGGAAGACCTTCAACCAGGTGAATTGAAACAGTCACTGTCTCAATGGGCTCTACTGTGTCAGGAAGATGATGGCACAGGACAGGACAGGGTTCAGATCTGCTGGTCACTGGATCACTGTGGGTCGTAGTTGGCAGCACCTAACAAGAGCAACATAACTATTATCACGTTTTTTCAAGTTCCCATTGACTCTTTCCTATTCCTTCGTCCTTCTCATTTGCCTACCCAACTCTGTAACTCCTAGAATTTTTCCTCTTTCTCCTTTAGAACATTTATACATATCTTTCTTAGTTACCCTCCTATTTGCACAATAGTGATCTTATGCAGCATTGGTCCTTATGTGACTGAGTTATTTCATGCATCATAAAACTTTCCAGACTCTCCCCTGTTATATTACTGTTGTTATGCGGCATCAAGTCAACTCATAGCAACCCATGAACAAAGACTCTGATGTTTGTTCTGACCTATTGTTTGTAGACTCAGTCGATTTGACAGCATTTAACAACAGTACAATAGGCACAGACCAAATCTGGCGAACCTTTCCCTGAGTGAAAGGAAGCGCAGAGACCTTGCAGGGGGAAGGGTTTGGGTGGTATCCCGCCTCTACCCTGCCTCATCCCACAGTAGCCACCCAGCCCTGGAACTTGCAGTGTCTGCTTCCAACTCAACCGAAGAGGCAGTGCTCTCTCCTGAGCCAACCTCACTGTCAATGATAAAATTAATCCAATTACCAATCCATCTCATCCAGGATCTTTTGCTTCTACCTTTCTGAGCATGATGTCCTTCTCCAAGGACTGGCCCCTCCTGGCAAAATGTCCAAATTATGTGAGATGGGCATAAAAATCCTTGCCTCCAAGGAGCAAACTAGTTTCATTCTCTCCAGAACAGACCTATTTGTTCTCATCTCAAGCAGATGAGAAAACTATGATCTGGATCAGGCACACCTTAGTCTATAAACTGACATTATTGCTCTTAGGACTCTGAAGTGGAAGTGATCCCTGATGGTAGATTTTCCCAATGCAACTCATCTTTTGATTTCCTGACTGCTTGTGCCAACTGTGTTGACTGTGGATCTGGGCAAGATGAAACATCAACAACCCCAATCTTTTCTCCATTTATCATGATGTTTCCTATGGGCCTGGTGGTGAGGATCTTGGTTTCCTTAAGATGAAATTCATATTGAAGATTGCAGCCTTTGACTTTCTGCAGCAAATGCTTCAAGTCCTCCTCAGTTTCCGTAAGCAAGGTTGTGCAATCTACATAATGCAGCTTGATGATTTTCCTTCCAATCCTGATGCCACATTCTTCTTCATAAAGCCCAGACTCCTAGAACATCTGGGATGTTTGGCATGTAGATTGAAAAAAAAAATGTGGAGAACATACATCCCTGGTATACTTCTTTCTTTATTTTAAACTGGTATTTCCTTTCTCTATTCAGACAACAGCTTCCTTGTCTAGATATAGCTCTTGCTGTATCTCATTGTGATTTTGATTTGCACCTCTCTAATTATCAGTGCATAACAAGTGATTGCAAAGACCATAACCTGTATCAGATGCACCTTAGTCTCTAGAGTGACACCATTGCTCTTCAGTACCCTGGAGAGGTCTCTAAAAACAAAACTTCCCAATGCAAAAAAATTTTTTTAATTTCCTGGCTACTGACAAAGGAGGATAGAAGGAGAATTGATGCCTTTGATCTGTGGTGCTGGAGAAGAGGATTGAATGTACCAAGAACTGCCAAGAAAACAAACAGATTCATCCTAGAGAAGATTCTGGG
>NW_006399903.1:5104365-5105946 GCF_000299155.1 Elephantulus edwardii
CTCTATGAGATGGATTGATTCGGTGACTGGGGTAATCGGGATGGGTGTGTCAGAGGCGGTGTGGTTGGCGCAGTATAGAGCAGGGTTTAGGGCTGTCGTGCATAGGGTCGCTATGAGTTGGAAACGACTCGACGGCACATAACAACAACAACAACAAGGTGCACCTGAAGAAGATCATGATATTTCTAATTGCTTAATACACATGTGAAATTTTGACAATAAATGAAATGAATCAAAGAAGAATTGATGTCTCTTTATTGTAGTGTTGAAAAAATATTGAATATATTCATATACATTTTATTTGTTATTGTTATGTGCCATTGAGATGACTGCGACTCAGAGTGACTCTATGCACAATAGCTCTGAATCCTGCCCTATCCTGATCCAATCTCACTGTCTCTGACACACCTACCCCGATTACCTCAGTCACTGTGTTAATTCATCCCATTCAGGGTAGTCCTCTTTTGCACTGTTTCTCCTCCCTTCCAATCATGATGCCCTTCTGCAAGGATTGGTTCCTCCTGGTAACGTACACAAAATATGCAAGACAGAGTTTCAAAATCCTTTCCTCCAAGAAGCAGCTTGGTTTCACCCTGTCCATGGCAGACCCACTTTATCTCATGGAAGTCCATGGTATTTTCAATACTCTTCTCCAGCACCACAATTGAAGGCATCTATTTTTCTTCTGTCACCTTTAATCATTTCCCAGCTCTCTCATGCATAGCAAAACATTGCAAAGACCATGGCCAAGATAAAACACACCTTAGTCTCTAGAATGACATCACTTCTTTTTAGCACTCAAGACATCCCAGACAGCAAATTTTCCTGATGCAATTCATCTTTTGATGTCCTTACTGCTGGTGCCAAGAGCACTGAGTGTGGAACCAAGCCAGCAGAAATTAACAATCTCAATCTTTTCCCCATCTATCATTGTGCTGCCAATTGGCCTATTGGTAAGAATCTTTGTTTTCTTAATGTTGGGCTTCAGTTCCATAATGAAGACTATAGTCTTTGACCTTCTGCAGGAAATGTTTCAGGTCCTTGACATAAGTATAGCTGTGGTGTTCCTGGAAGGCAATGATGATGTGAGTTCATCTAACATATTTTGGACATGTAGTCAGGAATGTCTAGTTGCTGGAGAAGGACATCCTACTTGGAAAAGTGAGCCAGGGAAAAATAGAAAAATACGTAAGGAGGAGACCACATGGTGATTACAACAATAGATTTCAAGCGCAGTCTCTGGATGTGATGATGGAGGGGATAGGGCCGGATCTCATTCTGTTGTGCATTGCTATGAGTTGGAGCTAACTTGGTTAACACCTAACAACAATCTGTTTAAGGTTATCTTTAGCATTAGGATTTATGCTTATGTTTTAATAATATTAAGTGCTTTTCTTGTAGGTATATTGATATTATCCTATCAGTGAAACCATTGTATTTCTTTTTTTCCCTTTTTTAAATACATTTTTTTATTTTAATTGTGACTTTAACAAAAGTTTACAGAAAGGTTAGATTCTCATCCATTCATTGTTGTACATTTTACCCTTCTCTCTCCCTTCCCCCTTGCCCAGTTCACTTTTT
>NW_006399903.1:5106396-5124557 GCF_000299155.1 Elephantulus edwardii
GACGGCACATAACAACAACAATTGTCAGTGACTTTGAGTATTTTTTTCATGCATCTGTTGGCCATCCAAATGTCTTTAAATGACACCAGTAAACAGCATCCAGAAAATCTCATCTCAGCTTCCTCTACACTTCTGCCTCTGTTTGCGTAAATCATACCTAATGGATAATCTCACTGCGTGTTCTAGTGTACACAGGGTTTTTGAAGGCCTGCTATTTCAGAAGTGAATGCCAAATCCTTCTTCCTAGTCGATATTAATCTGAACGCTCAGATTTATAACAGTATCTGACAGACAAGCATTTTATGGAGAAGAGCAGATGGAAGATATTTCCCCAAATGTAAAAATAACCAATAGTTTCAGTGTTGTCCCCGCCCTTGACATGTGTGTTGACCTACCCATTTCCCTGCTCCACCAGCATTCCCTTCTACTCTCACATACTCCCTTCAACACCTATCTCCCACTATGCAGTCCTTGAAATGATAGCTCATATCTCAAGCTTTCTGGGCTTTTGTGATTCCAAATGCTTCAAGCTGCTCCCAATTTCTTATGCTGTGGTCAGTGTCTCTTGAGTTTAGAGGTCTGTAAGTCCAAATACAAGGTACTAATGTTAAGGAAAGCTTCCTATCTCAGACAGTTCAGAGTGAAAATCCTTTCCCTTGAATTTGTGTGTCCTGTTTCCATACCTTTTCAATCTATATGCAGAACAGATTATCCAGGAGGCTGGGCTCTATGAGGAGAAGTGTGGCATCAGGATTTGTAGAAGATTCATCAACAATCCGCATTATGCAGATGACATAACACTGCTTGCTGAAACTGAGGAGGGCCAGAAGGGCTCGCTGCAAAAGGTCAAGGACAGCAGCCTTCAATACGGACTGAAGCTCAGCATCAAGAAAACAAAGATTCTCACCACTGGGCCAATTGACAGCATCATGATGGATGCTGAAGAGATTGAGATTGTAAACAGCTTTGGTTTGCTTGACCCCACAATCAACACTCTTGGCACCAGCAGCCAGTAAATTAAAAGACACAATGCATTGGGTAAGTATGCTGTCAGAAACCTCTCTAAAGTACTGAAGAGCAATGATGTTAGTCTGAAGACCAAGGTGCACCTGATACATGCCATGGTCTTTGCAATCACTTGCTATGTATCAGAGAGCTGGACAATGACTTGTTGTTGTTGTTATGTGCTGTCGAGTCGTTTGTGACTCATAGCGACCCTATGTACAACAATCCTAAACCCTGCTCTATCCTGTGCCAATCACATTGCCTCTGACATACCCATGCCGATTACCCCATTCACTGAATCAATCCACCTCATAGAGGGTCTTCCCCTCCTGCACTGTCCCTCCACCCTCCCAAGCATGATGTCCCTCTCCAAGGACCTGTCTCTCCTTACAACATGTCCAAAGTATGTCAGACGAAGCCCCAGAATCCTTGCTTCCAAGGAGTAGCCTGGTTTAATCCTTTCCAGGATGAATCTGTTTGTTTTCTTGACAGTCCATGGTACATTCAATATTCTTCTCCAGCACCACAGCTCAAAGGCATCAATTCTCCTTCTGTCCTCCCTAGTCATTGTCCAACTCTCTGATGCATAACAAGTGATTGCAAAAATCATAGCCTGTATCAGGCGCACCCTAGTCTCCAGAGAGACACCGTTGCTCTTGAGTACTTTAGAGAGGTCCCTAACAGCAGACTTTCCCATTGCAATATGTTTTTTTATTTCCTGACTGCTGGTGCCAAGAGTATTGACCGTGGAGCTGAGCAAACTAAAGCTGTGAACAATCTCAATTTCTTCACCATCCATCCTGATGCTATCAATTGGTCCAGTGGTGAGAATCTTTGTCTTCTTGACATTGAGCCTCAGTCCATACTGAAGGCTGCAGTCCTTGACCCTCTGTAGCACGTGCATGAGGTCCTCCTCAATTTCAGCAAGCAGGGTTGTGTCATCTGCATAACGCAGATTGTTAATAGATCTTCCACCAATTCTGATGCCACACTTCTCCTCATAGAGCCCAGGACAATGACTAGGGATGTTAAAAGGAGAATTTATTCCTTTGAGATATGGTGTTGGAGAAGAGTATTAAATATACCATGGACTACTAAGAGAATGAACAAGTTCATCCTGGAGAGGGTTAAACCAGGCTTCTCCTTGGAGGCAAGGATTCTGAAGCTTCATCTGACATACTCTGGACATGTTTCAAGGAGGGACGAGTCCTTGGAGAGGGACGTCATGCTTGAGAGGGTAGAAGGACACTGCAGGAGAGGAAGACCCTCAATGAGATGGATTGCTTCAGTGACTGGAGTATTGGGAGTAGGTGTGTCAGAGACAATAAGATTGTACAGGATAGAGCAGGGTTTAGGGTTGTTGTATATATGGTTGCTATGAGTCACAGGCAACTCAATGGCACATAACATTAAACAACAACAAAAGGTAATCAATCAATCAATCAATCAATCAATCAATCGGTAAGGACAGCTAACAGCTACGAAAACTAGAACTGAAGTTTAAATGTTTTCAGTCCTTGAAGAGACTTTTCACTGACCGTACAAATGACAGCACCATGTGTCCTGTATGCCCTGGGCTCAGAAAGGCAAGCATCATACAGTTTTTCATTCATGCAAAGGCTAACTGAAGTGCTGCTGAGAATAGATTATGTCCCTATAATGAAAAAGTACTGAAGACCTGACTTCTCCCGATACCTGTGTATGATGTCCTGTTTGGAAATAGGATTGGTCGGAATGCCCCCCATAGCAGTGGAAGTTCTTTATGTTAATGAGTCAGGCCAGAGGACTTGTTGTTGTTAAGTGCTGTGGAATAGGCTCCAACTCACACACAACAACTCATGAACAAACCCTGCCCCATCCTCACAATTCCCTCTTAACCCATTGTTGTTAATCCACTGTGTGAATCTATCTCATCGAGAGTCTCTTTTTTGATGACTTTCTGCTCATCCAAGCACAATGTCCTTCACCAGGGACTGGATCCTATTGACAGCAGACCCAAATATGTGAGGCAAAGTCTTATAATCATAAACTTAATCACTGTTTTTTAATTTTTAAAGTTTTGCTAAAATAATTTTAAAAATAATATTTTTAAATGGGTTATACTTGCTACTTATTGAAAACTTTATAGATCACCACAAATCCAAAATGGGAACTTCTATCACAAAACATCAAAGAACTGGACAAAGACTAAGGATGACAGAAGAAGAATAGAAGCCTTGCAGTTTTGATGTGGGAGAAGAGTCTTGAACATACCATGGACTACCAAGAGAACAAATAGCTCTGTCTTGGAGAAGGTGAAACCAAGTCTATCCTTGGAGGCTAGGATTTTGAAGCTCTGTCGCACATACTTTAGGCATGTGGCGAAGAGACATCAGTTCTTGGAGAAGGACATGATGCTTGGAAGGGTGGAGGGACAGCACAGGAGAGGAAGACCCCAGATGAGATGGATTGGTACGGTAACTGCTGCAATGGGGTTAGATGTGTCTAAGTCAGTTAGACCGGCTCACTTTTGAGTTATAAAAAGAACAGAATGGGCATAGAAGTGCATGCAGGAAAGGACACACTCTGAAGACAGATATATTTGCCTGATTTGTCTATAAACCTAAGAACACCAGGATTTGTCAGATACTAGCTCTGGTGACCCAGTGGGTAGGGTGTTGGCCTGTCAGCCAAAAGCAGGCAGCTCAAATCTACCAGCTTCTCTGTGGGGGAGAGAAAGGCAATCTCTCCCTGTGTGAGGTTTAGCCTCTGAGAACCCTCTGGAGGGTGAGCTATGAGTCTGGCAATGAGAGAGCGTGTGTGAGCCCTGGTTTTTGGTGGCATGGTCTATAGCATGTTTCACTGCAACTAGAAGGATGATGGAGAGTTCTATTAGTCAGGACTGACTTGCTGACTATGAGTGAATATGAGAGGTGAAGGCTGAGGATGACCCATGACCCGGAAATGTTTCCTTCTGTTTCCACAGGATTGCCGTGGATCAGAACCGACTCTGAGGCTGAAGTCGTTATTGTTGTTGTTGTATACAGTTGAGTCAGAACCAACTCTTAGCTGACCCCCAACAAGTTTGCCCATCTTTAACCCATGCAGCAGGTGACAGATTAGAACCACATGCCTTTGGGTTGGCAGCACAGCTCCTTACCACTGGGCCACCAGAACTCCCTCAACAACAAGAGTAGAAGCTGAAGTAGACAAGGAATGATCTCTCTCCATCTAGAGTTACACGTTGAATTTAGTTTCTAGCTTCCTGAACTGTGAGAAAATGTGTTTCTGTTCTTTAAAGCACTCACACTGCTGGGTCAGTATTAGAGAGCTAAAATAACTCTTTGTGATTGTCAAGATGTGGTAGTATTTTAGTCTTCAACACATTGGAGGCTGAAGCTCTCCACAAACTTCTGGGCAGGAAGAAGAGAGATTGAATCTGAACGTCCTAGGAGGAGTGGTAACCCAAGTGAAACACTTCTGGGAGCAGCCACAGAGCTGAGAAAGCAGAGCTTAGCAGGGAAGTCACTGCCCTGTGGTCTCTTTCGAAAGTGTCAGAAAGCAGAGGAAGAAGACTGGGGAAGCAAGCAGTGACAGCCACACATCTACGTATAAAACTTCACACGGGCCAGCTCTGTGGTCCAGCTGTCCTCTCCAGCTCACCAGACCCTCAGCGCTGAGACACCCCTGCATATTTTCATCTCAGCCTGGATGTCCTTTTCCCACAGGAGCCCAAATCAACCCAACCCGGTGTGTTGAGTCAGCCTGACTCTTGGTCAACCCCCCATTGGGTTTCCAAGCCTAGAAATACTTAGGGGTTTAGACTGCCCATTTTTCCATGTTGTTGTTATGTGCCATTGAGTCGCCTGTGACTCATAGCAACCCTATGCACAACAGCCCTAAACCCTGCTCTATCCTGTGCCAGCCTCATTGTCTCCAACCCCCCCCACCCCGATTGCCCCAGTCACTGAATCAATCCACCTCATAGAGGGTCTTCCCCTCCTGCACTGTCCCTCCACCCTCCCAAGCATGACGTCCTTCTCATAGCAGATTTAAACAGCCATTCAGTTAGTAGACTAATAAGTTAAACATTACACCATCAGAGCTCTTCCCTTCCACAAGCTTTTCTAGCTTCAAAGACGAGGAAATGTGCTCACCAGCATATCTCTTAGTCTGTTATGACAATATTTGTCTTTTATTGAAATTGCTTTTCCCATATTCTGTAAAAGTCTCCAAGGGAGCTCAGATGGCATAATTTGTAGAGAGTTATGCTGAAAACCCGAAAGCTCTACCTCTCTGGCAGTTTAAATCTACCAGCTTCCTGAAGGCAGAGAGATGGGCAATCTCTTCCTCACGCAATTTACAGCTTCCTGAAACCTCATCTATGAGTTGGTTCTGACTCAACGAAAAGATGTGAGTGAGCGGTATAATGACTGGTGTGGATGCTAAATCCTCGAAACCCTACCGACTTGAAGTCCATTCTGACTCATAGAGAATTTATGGGGCAGAGCAGTACTGTCTTCTACTGCTCTTGCTCTTGCAGGATTTCCAAGGCTGTGATCTTCACATAAACAGAATGCCGCACCTTTCTCCTGTACAACACTCAGTGGATCGGAACCGCTGGCAGCCAAGCTCTTAATCACCATGTCATTGGGCTTCCTTGACCGTAGAGAGCAACGCAAAATCAGTTGCTTGTAGACACAGTGATGAAAAAGGAGACTGGATAGGGACTATGCCTTTCTGTTCACTCTCAAGCGGGAGCTAGGAGGGCTTTTCCAAGCAATTGGATAAGGATCGATGAAGAGACCAGAAGGATCCCTGATGGTGAAGCAGTTAAGAACTCAACTGCTAACTGGAAGGTGCCAAGTTCAAACCCACCAGCAGCTCCATGGCAGAAATGACTTAGAGATCTGTTCTCTCAAAGGTTAGAAGCTAGGAAACCCTGTGGGACAGACTTACTCTTGATAGAGCATCCATAAAGAGATTAGGAATCCTAATGCCATGGTTAGGAACTCAGCTGGTAAACAGAAGGTAAGTGATTCAAATCCACCATTAGCTTTGCAGGAGAGAAAATGTAAATGTGTGCTATTTTGACATTAAAAGCCTATGAAACCCTCAGACAGGTAGGGTTAAATAAAAAACCAAAACAACAACAACAAAAAACAAAACACCACACAAAACAATCATGTAGAAACTAAAGTACCTGGATGGAAAGATTAGTTCCATGCTGGCTTCTGACCATGTTGGCGGTTCACTCCTATCAAGAAGTGTCCACCTCTGGGGCATGTCCACTTTTGAGGAGACTCTAATATGCAACCTCTGAGTTATCAGTTCCATCCTATCCTCTACAGAGATCCAGGGGTGAACATGGGGGTCAACAGAAGGATCAGCTGACCACCGTGTTCATCCCACACCTAGAACGGAGAAAGACGCATATGTTACCTGTCTATTCTAAAGCTGTAGGATAAAGCTTTACCCTAAAGTTCTTCCCGCAGGTCTACCTCACTTATTCACCCATGAAACAGTGTGTTCTTATAAGTCATCCAGAGTCAAGGCTGATGGCACTAGAAACAAAAACTTTATATGCTACACTAACCATTGTGAGCAGTAACTGACCTCTGAATTGGGGGTTCACTGGATTATGATACTAGAACTTTCTGTTGTTTCCTTTGTTTACAGAGGCAGAGACACACAGACAATGTAACAATGGTCTATTAGATTTCAAGTTTAGTAAAGTCTCTGAATTTTAAAACTCCTGTTGAAGACATTAGTGATTGGAGATATTTTTTAAAAAATGTATTTTATTAATTTTAATGAACATTTACAGAGATTTTCGATTTCCATTTGTTCACTGTTGTATTTCTCTCCCTACCCACCCCTCTCTCCTAGTTCACTATTCTCTTTGAAAAGTAAAAAAGAAAATTCCTTCATTGGTATCCAATACCATATCCCCCCTCCCCCACCCCCGAGGATACTTCACTATACAGCCTTCATTCTGGACTCTTGTCATAACCATAATACCCAATCATATATCGCTTTTAAACTGTTCTCTCCCTCATCTGTTTCAATTCAGTATATATGATTTATCCAATTTTTCTTAGTCTCACCCCAACCCTGATGTCAATTCCATCCTACAACAGTGGCACTATGCAGTATTTGTCCTTTTGTGACTGAGATATTTCACTCAACATAATGTCCTCCAGGGTCACCCATTTTGAATAATATTGCATGAGCTCTTTGTTTTTCAATGCAGCATAGTTTTCCATTGTGTGAATATACCACAGCTCCTCTATCCATTCGTTTGTTGATGGACACTTGGATTGTTTCCAACTACTTACTATTGTGAACAAAGCTACAATAAACATGGGTGTGCATATATCTGCTTGGGTGACAGTTATGGTTCCTTTAGGGTATATTCCCAGTAGTGAAATTGGAGATTTTTCATGTACAAAGCCTGATAAATCTGGACAAGGGTCAATATTAACTAGTACCTCTTTGCAAAAGGATTAATATTTCTTTGTTAATCAGTACCATAGAGGCAGGTACAACTCATAGAGAGCCTGTGAACAACAGATCTGAACCCCGGCCTATCCTGTGCCGTCCTCATCATCTCTGACAACATATGATTCTGTGGTGGCAGTCACTGAGTCAACCCATCTCGTCGAGGGTCTTCTTCTCTTTCACTGGCCCTCCACCTTTCCAAACATGACATCCCTCTCCACAGAATAACATCTCCTAATAACAAACTAAAATACCTGAAGCTTCACAGGCTTTGCCTCTAAGGAGCACTCTAGATGCACTTTCTTCAAGAAATATCTGTTTGATTTTTTGACAATCTATGAGATTCAATATTCTTCTTCAACAGTACAACACAAAGAGCAATTTTTCTTCTGTCATTCTTATTCATTTTCCAGTTCTCAGAAGCTTAGCAAGTGATTAAAAGACCATGGCTTGAATCAGAGCACCTTAGTCTTTAAACTGGCATCATTGTTACTCACTGCTTTGGAGCTGCTACTCCTTAGAAAGGAATATTGTGTTTTGAAAGGTGGAGAGTCAGCAAAAGAGAGAAGACCTTTAATGAGATGGACTGATGGAGTGCCTACTGCAATGTACTAAAGTGTGTCAGAAATGATGAAGATGGATAGGATAGGATAGGATAGGATAGGATAGGATAGGATAGGATAGGATAGGATAGGAAAGGATAGGGTTCAGATATGTTGTTCAAAGGGTCACTATGAGTCATACCCAGGTTGACAGCATCAAACAACAATAAAAAGTTTACAGAGATCCCTGACAGCACAATTTCCCCATGCATTTTAATTTCTTGATCTCCTGGCTCTTGGCACCAAAGGAATTAATTGTGGATCGACAATTTAGATCTTTTGTCCGTCTATCATGATGTTGCCCATTGATGCAGTGGTGAGAATTTTTGTTTTCTGGACGTCAGAATGCAATTGATATTGAAGGCTATAGTTTTTGATTTTTCTGCTGCAAATGCTTCAAGTCCTTCTCACTTTGAGCAAGGGAGGTTTAATCATCTGCATAATGCAACTTGTTCTTAATACTTCTTCCAATCTTAATGCTACATTCTTCTTCATAAAGCCCAGCTTTCTGAATGGTTTGCTAAGCTTGCAGGTTGAATGGGTATAGAGAAAGGATACATCTCTGACACACCCTTTTCCTGATTTTAAACCAAGTGATATTTCTTTACTCTGTTCAGACAACAGCTTCTTGGTCTACATATAGATTTCATATTAGCATAATTAAGTGTCTGGGATTCCCATTTTTCTCAGCATTAGCCATAGTTTGTATGATCCATTCAGTAAAATTCCTTTGAAAATTATGCCTATGACAATTATTATAGGTTGGGGTAAGACTGAGAAAAACTGGATAAATTGTGTATACTGCACTGAAACAGATGAGGGAGAGAATAATTTAATAGCGATGTATGATAGGGTATTATGGTTATTACAAGAGTCCACAATAAGGCTGCATAATGGAATGTACTTGGGGTGGTGGGAGGGGTATGGGGGGATTGTGTACCAGGAGGGAGTGTTTCTTTTACTTTACAGAGAGGAGCGAACTGGAGTGGGGGGGGGGTGGTGAGAGCTGGGCAGAGAGAGAAGTACAGCAATTAATGAATGGAAATCCAAAATCTCTCTAAACGTTCATTAAAATTATTAAAAAAAGAATAATCAAATAAAAAAATAAAGTGTTATAATAAAAAAAATTTAAAAAGCCAAAACAAAAACAAAAAACTCATATAGACATTTTTCTGGTATTCTCTGCTTTCAACCAAGATCCATCTGACATCAGCAATAATATATATGGTGCCAAAGCCTATTCTAAACGCAACTTGAGTTTCTGGCAGTTCTCTTTCAATGTACTGTTCCAGTCATTTTTGGATTCATATGTTGTGTGCCATCGAATTGAAACTGACCCATAGCTGACCCTTCAGGGGGTTTTCAGAGCTAGAAAGTCTCATGAGAGAAGATTGTCCATCCTTCTCCCGCAGAATAGCTGGTGGATTTAAACCACATCCTTTGGGATAGGAAGGAGCACAGTATCTTACCACAAGGTCATCAGAGTTCCCTAAATGTTCCTGTGCTAACGATGCTTTGCTATAACCATATACTATATGAGTTCTACTATGTTTCCTTAAAAGCACCAAGAACGGTTATAAAAATAAACTCAGAATACCAGGGACTGTGCATTCCTTATGTTTTAGCTATGAATTTTGTGAACTTTTCTAATTTTTTTTTAATAAAAATATGCGTAACGTTTAAGTAAGAAAGAACAGTCTGGAGAAAAAACAGCATCTACAACGCCATTTGAATTGAAGCTCAGCATCAAGAAGACAAAGATTCTCACCACTGGGCCAATATGCAGCACCATAATAGATGGAGAGGAGATTGAGGTTAACAATTACAGCTTACTCTGGTCCACAGTCGATATTCATGGCACCAGCAGTCAGGAAATCAAAAGACGAATTACATTAGGTAAAACTGCTGTCAGGGACCTCTCCAGAGTACTGAAAGGCAACGATGTCAGTCTAGACAGTGTGCCTGATCCAGGCTATGGTCTTTGCAATTACTTGCTATGCATCAGAGAGCTGGACAATGGCTAAGGCTAACAGAAGAACAGATATCTTTGAGCTGTGGTGCTGGAAAAGAGTATTGAACTGCCAAGTCATGGACTACCAAGAAAACAAATAGGTCTGTCTTGGAGAGGGTGAACATAAGTTTCTCCTCAGAGGCTAGAATTTTGAAGCTCCTTCTCATATACTTTGGGCACCTGGCCAGGAGAGACCAGTCCTTGGAGAAGGACATCATGCTGGGAAGGGTGGAGGGACAGCACAGGAGAAGAAGACCCCAGATAAGACAGATTAATACAGTGACTAGAGCAATACGGGTAGGTGTGTTGGAGTCAGTGAGACTGGCTCAGGACAGGGCAGGGTTCAGGTCTGATGTACATAGGGTCTATTTGAGTTGCAGGCAACTGGGTGACACATAACAGCAGCAGCAACAACAACTGAGCTAAGCTGTTACTGAAATGAATGTCAAGGGATAGTTTTGGTTCAAGGTTTTAAAATGTGTCAGAAAGTAGTAGTCTTGTGGCTTCCTCCATTCTCAATAAGTCTGGAATCTTTAACAAGTTGAAACTCTGTTAAACATTTCTTCTCCTTATCTAGTTAGTCTGTGATTAAAATGTAAGCCTAGCTTAATTTCTACAGCAGAAGGGCAATTGTCCACACTTCTATTCCAAATCATCTGACTTCTTTTCTTGTGGTGTTAGAGTAGGTCTGTGAAGGATGCAAAAGCTTATTAGCTCTGTTTTTAAGCAGAAAGTCAGCAATGTGAACCTCTCCAGAAGCATTTTGGTTGTGTATTACTTTTATTGGAGTGACAGTCTACCAATCATGTTGGTTTCTCATACAGTCATTCACATATCATTTTTGTAATATTAATTAATATTGATTAATGTAATGAATTATTTACTGGATCTATTAAATTCCTTATTATATATTGCCTTCCCCTTTATCCAATCTCTTTTTAATTTTTTCTACCCAGAGACATTTTGGAAGAAAGCCTTAACAACCTGATTATAGAGGGTCGAGCTGTGAAGACTTTGTCACATGCCATGTTAATTTGCACATGTAGGGTGTATGGACAGTATTGAGAGGGTTGGGATTCTCTGAAGACTTCATTGCAATCATGCGGAACCTAGAGATAGAACAAGAAGCTATTGTCTGAACAAAACAAGGGAGGGACTACTGCATGGTTTAAAATTTTATAAAAAGTGTGTGATATCAGGGTGGCATCGTCTCTCCCTGCCTCAGTCTCTATGCTGATCAAATAATTGGAGAAGCTGTAGTATATGATAAAGAATGTGACATTACGATTGAAGAAGTATTCATCAACAATTTACAATATGTAGATGATTTAACCTTGCTTCCAGAAAGTGAAAAGAACTTAAAACACCATCTGCAGAAGATCAAACACTTCAAAATGGGTTACATCCCAACATCAAGAAACTAAAAATTCTCACCTCTGGACCAATAGGCAACATTATGATGGATGGAGAAAAGAGTAAAGTTGTCAAGTCTTTCATGTTCCTTGGATCCACAAACAACACCAATGACAGCAGCAGTCAAGAAATCAAAAGACATGTTGCACTGGAGAAATCTGTCAAAATTTGAAAATCTGTCAAAATTCGAAAGAGCAAAGATGTCAGTTTAAAGACTAAGGTGAACTTGATCCAAATTACAGCATATTGAACTGCTTCTTATATTTCTGTAAGTCTGACGATGAATAAGAATGGCTGATGAAGAACCTATGACTTAGAATTGTATTTGTGAAGAGTGCTGACTATCCCACAGACTTCCAAAAGGACATGGAAGACGGCTTAGGAGTAAGTGCAATCAGGGAATGCCTTTAAGACAAGGAGGGTGAAACTTTGTCTCATATACTTTGGGAATGAGGTCAGGAGGGAGAGAGAAGAATAGAAAGTCTCTCAATGAGAGAGAGTGACATGTTGACTGTAACAATAAACATGAGCATATTAGAGATGTAACAATGAAGCAGCATAGGGCAGGGTTCAGATCTGTTGTTCACTAGATCTCTCTGAGTCACAGTCTACTGCACAGCACCTAACAACAGCCAAGGGTGAATTTGAGTTGGAGTCAACTTGATGGCACCTGGTTAGTTCAGTCTTCGCTCTTCGTCAGTAAATTCTTTAAATCTTCCTCACTTTTTGCAAGCAACATTGTGTCTTCTGCATAGTGTGGCTTGTTACCATTGGGTAGAACCACTCTGAATTATGAACCAAGCATTTTCTTTCAGAATTAGACCTTATATAACTAGGGAAGACTTCAGGAAGTGAAGGTTATATTTGCGGAAGAATTATATACAAGTTACACTAAGTTTTATTTCCATCAAGATGATACACTCAAGGGGGATAGCCATACCTTTGGATTCTTAGATAAGAGATCTTTTGTTATGAGTGGCAGCCTCCTGTCTTCATATTGGCAGATACCAAACTATTCACATAACACAGAAAGGAGAACGTCACATAACACAATAGGTATTACAAAAGGGGGAAATAGTCCGATGAGGCCATATAGTCCAGGTTGATGGGGCATGGAAATGTAAATGCAGCCAACTACAAGCTTTGCTCTTACGGGCTACCTTGCTTTTAGCATGTAGTTCTAATATACATAATAAAGGAGCATTGCCTGCAAGGTGGCGCTAAACTCAAGGACTGACAGCATCCAGATCTCCAGGAATTGGCTATGGATCTTGAGATTTCAGAATCAGTTCAATATTCAGCAGTTATTGTTGCTGGGCAGCACGCCTGGTTGGTTTACACTAAAACAACGTAAAATAGAATGTATATAATTGGTTGTTTAAAGCACAAGATGTGCAATTGAAACACAATGTACACGATTGATTGTATAAACAATAATGCATATGTATGAAGCACGACGTATACGGATGATTACATGAAAATCAACAAGAAATTAAAACAATAAACAAAACAACCCAACAAAAATCTATTCTCCTGCAGTTCTGAAGGCTAAGAGTCTGAGATCAAAGTACTTGCAGGGACATGATCCTTTAGTGTCTTAGGAAAGAGTCCTTCCATGGTTTCCTCCCAGCTCCTGATGCATTCTCCCAGTGCTTGACTTTCCTCGGCACTGCTCCAGTCTCTGCCTTTGTCATCACATGGCAGTCTTCCTATTTGCCTCTCTGGCTCTTCTCATCTCAAGATAAGAACACCAGTCGGATTGGATTAGAGCCCATGCTACTCCAGCATGACCTCAGATCAGTTTAACTAATTGCAACTGCAAAGCTGCTATTTCCAAATAAGGTTATATTCACAAGTACTGTGGATTAGGGCACAAGCGTATCTCTTGGAAGGATACAAATCAGCTCACGATGATTAGAATCCCACAGACTTTTCACATGGTTCCACATCTGTTCCTCTGATGAAAAGCTCAGAATGCCTTGCCCCAACTCTGAACTTGCCTCTCAAAGACGCAGGAACATTTCTTCAAGCACTGTGTGTACCTCAAGTTTCAGTCTCTTTAGTATTTGATGTTTTATTGACTTATTTTAACTGTTGAGTGCACATTTACAGAGGAACTTAGCAATTTGTTCACATTATGCTTCTAGACATCTATTATAATCCACATATTGTAACGGCCATCTTCCACTTCTTCTCTGTTTCCCATTGCCATGAATTCTTCTTTCCTGTCCTTTCCTGACTTTAGGGTTTATCTGTTGGCATGTGATTCTTCTGAATTTTATTATCTTCTTAAGGACTGCATTCTGCCCCGTTGTAGTTGTTAAGTGCCATCCAGTAGACTTATAGCAACACAGTAAACAACAGATCTGAACCCATCCTATCCTGTGCCATCCTCACAATCTCTGAAACACTTGACCCCGTTACTGCAGTCACTGTGTCTATCCACTTGATGATGCTCTGCTCTTTCGTGGACCCTCCACATGCTAACTGACCTTGGGATTCCCAGACTGATCACCAATAGGCCTGTCTACTTGTCTAGAAGTTAAAGCACAGAGATGATTTTGGTCCCAGACCTGAAGGATGGTTAAAATCATAATCTTAAAGGTTCCAGTCATCTGTACCGGACTAATAAACCTGGTAGTTTTATGATTTTGAATTTTGGCCATGGAAAAAGACATCATATTTGAAAGAGTGGAGGGTCACTGAAAGGGAGGAAGACCTTCAATATGGCTATTGGGACCATAATAATGAACTTGAGCACATCAGAGATGATGAGGATGACATAGGTAGGACAAGGCTCAGATCCACTGTTCTTAGAGCTGCTCCGAGTTGTACGTGACTCAGTGTCCCCTAGTAATAACAACTATCAAGAAACTTCTACTGTAATCCCTTTCAGACTTGTTAGGGGTGGTAACTGGATACTAACTAGTTCTTACAGTCATAGATTAAAGTTCATATGGTCCATTCATCCTGGGGTCTAACAATCATCTTTGGTTTTCTTTGCTCTACTTTTCTCCAGATAGCAAAGGCCAGTTCTTTTTTTATTTTTAAGAAGCATCTTCATATTCTCTAGTATTAATACTGTTCTTTAGTATTCTCTAGTATTAATATTGTTAATTTAAATAAGTCTTTCTTTGCTGTCAGCTATAAACCAGTAAACTGGTGTTTCCACCTTTGGTTTCTTCCCCGCCACCCCCCCACCTTTTTTTATTAATTTTAATGAAAATTTACGGAGCCTTAGGGTTTCCAGTCATTCATTGTTGCACTTTTCTCCCTGGCCACCCACTCCTCCACAATTCACTCTTCTCCTTGAAAAAACTCTTTCTTTGTTATGCAATCCCTCCCCCAAGTCCACTCTGTATGCAGCCTTCATTTTGGACTTCTGTAATGACAATAATACTCAATAATATGTACCTTTTAAACAGTTCTCTCCCTCATCTGTTTCAATGCAGTATACATCATTCCTCCCCTCTTTCTCTGACCACTTATAAGCATTTAAGACCCAGACATATTTATTAAAATATGATATAGGACATAGCCTTTGTAGATTATGTTATGCCAACTAAGCTGGACATCTCCCCTCCTCTCATCTTGAATTCCTAGGCTCTGTAACACATTCCCTCATGGCTCTGGTTTTAGCTAAGAAGTTTCCCTGTTTGCTCTGTTACAGGGAGCTCTGATGGCCTATGTTGTTGTGTGCCCTTGAGTCAATTATGACTCATTTTGTCAAAAAGTGCTGTTACTTTGGTAAGACTCACTGAAACAACAGATCTGACACTTGTCCTATCCTATACCATTCTCATGAACTCATGCTTCACCTTATTGTTACTGTGATTGTGCCAACCTGTTTGGTTGAGGTTCTTTCTCACCTTTACAAACCTTCAACCTTTCCCAGCATGAAGTCTTTTACCAAAGACTGGACCCTCTTAACAAAATTCCCAAAGTATGTGACATTCTCCTTGTCTCTATTACTCTTCCTTCAAAACAGAGATATTTGTTCTTTTGGCAGTTTCTGGGACAATTCACGTGATTGTGTCAATCCATCTTGTTTCATCTATCTATCTATCTATCTATCTATCTATCTATCTATCTATCTATCATCTATCATCTATCTTATATTTTGTATTTACATACAGTGTTATAGTCGCATGAGAGATTCCTCCAACAAAGCAAGATACATAAAATAACATAAAATTAATGCCCAGTATATTTCACCTATGGCCAAGTGGTGGAGTGGTAATTCAGAGCACGACTTACTTTCCACATGAATTTGCAATATCACTCTCTGCTGTATTCAGAAGAAAGAATTTCATATTTGATTTTGAAGGGGCCAGAGAGGGGAGAGTTAACTTGAAGTAACGGAAAATTAGTGTAAGTTTCTTAGTTATATGCATTCCCAAGCAAATTTAAGGATAGATGAAGGCCATTGTTTATGGAAAGCTATTGCTTTAAGGATAGAAGTAAAGCTATTGATTAGTAAGCTAAGGCTTACTAAATGTAAAATTTTATGTTTGAGGCCTGAAACACAAGTACAGGTAAATTGAATATTAAGTTTTAAAACTATGAGGGAACTGAATGCCAGTACTGCCCAAGTAAATACTTCCACTAGACCCTATGTGAAGTGTAGGCCTCTCTCTAGTAGGCGGGACTATGGTCAATTCATCTTGCTGAAGGTCGGTTTTCGTCTCTTTCTCTGATTCTTCATAATTCCCAATATGATGTCTTTTGTTCAAGGATTGGTGCCAATTGATCACATTGTTGCTCTTTAGCACTTTGGAAAAGTCAGAAAAGCAGATATACCTAATGTTGTTGTTAGGTGCTGTCAAGTCGAGTATGACCCACAGAGACTCTATAAAGCCCCGGGAGTTGATGGAGTATCAATTGACATATTTTAACTGGACCAATTGGCAGCATCATGATAGATGGTGAAGAGATTGAGATTGTTAATAACTTCAGTTTTGTTGACTCCACAATCAATAATCTTGGTACCAGCAGCCAAGAAATCAAAAGATGAATTGCATTGGGAAAATCTTATGTCAGGGATCTCTCCAGAGTACTGAGGAGCAACAACTTCAGTCTGGAGACTAAGGTGTGCTTGATCCAGGCCATGGTCTTCAACATTACTTGTTACGATTCAGAAAGCTGGATAATGACTAAGAATGATAGAAGGAGAATAAGTTGTAGTGCTGGAGAAGAGTATTGAACATATAATGAACTTCTAGCAGAACAAATAGGTTTGTCCAGAAGAGGGTGAAACCCAGCTCTTCTTTGGAGTTAAGGAGTGTGAAGATCCATCTGACATACTTTGGGAATGATGCAAGAAGGGAACAGTCCTTGGAAAGTGACATCATGCTTGGAAGGGTGGAGTGACAGCATAAAAGAAAAAGATCCAGGATGAGAAGGATTGATTCAGTGACTGGAGAAATAACGGAGGTAAGTGTGTCAGAGACCATGAGATTGGCTCAAGATAGAGCAGGGTTCAGAGCTATATTGTACTTAGAGTCACTATGAATCGCAAGCAACTCAAAGTCACGTAACTACAACAACAAAAGAAAGTTCCAGACATATCAGAAAGAAGTTTGTATCTGTTTTGTCAACTATGCAAAGACATATAACAATATGGATCATAACAAATTATAACTGACAGTGAGTAGAGTGGTAATCCCATGAAAGTTAATAGTGGTCATGCAAAGCCTATACCTAGACCAAGAAGCAGTTTTCTGAACAGAACAACAGAACACTGCATGGTTTAAAATCAGGAAAGGTGTGAGTTAGGGTTGTATTCAATCTCCATACCTACGTGGTCTGTATTCTGAGAAAACCATTAGAGAAGCTGAACAATATAAAGAAGAATGTGGCACCAGAATTGGAGGAAACCACCCTGCAATATGCATAAGACACAAACTCTGACTCATAACTGCCCTGTGAAGAAGTAGAAACTTTGCCCTCATCTTCACCGTCCTCATGTTCTCTGGCATGCTTTAGTCCATTGTTATAGTCATTGTGTTAACTCACTATGGTGACTCTATGAACAGCTAACCTGAACCCTGCCATATCCTGTGCCATTCCCACCATCTCTAACACACCAGAGCCCATTGCTGAAGTCACTGTGTCTATCTATCTCATTGGAGGGGTCTTCTTCTCTTTCACTGAACCTGCCTCTTTCCAAACATGATGTCAATTTCCAAGGAATAGCTTCGCCTAGCTACATGTCCAAAATATGAAAGACAAAACTTCACCATCTTTACCTCCAAAGAGAACTCAGGTATTTTCCAAGACAGATCTGTTCATTCTTTTGGAAGTCCATAGGATATTCAGCACTCTTATTCAGCACCACAACTCAAAAGCATTGATTCTTCTTTTGTCATCCTTATTTATTGTCCAGCTCTCTGATGCATAGCAGGTGATTGAGAAGACCATTGCCTGAATCAGGCACACCTTAGTCTTCAAAGCGACATTATTGTTTTTCAGCATTTTAGAGAGGGCCCTGACAGCAGACTAGCCCAATGAAACATGTTTCCTGATTTTTAAACATTTTTTTTTATTATTAATTTCAGTGAAAGTTTAGAGAGACTGGATTTCCATTCATTCATTGTTGCACTTTTCTCCCTGCCCACCCCTCCCCCCTAGTACACTCTTCTCTTTGAAAA
>NW_006399903.1:5124657-5126416 GCF_000299155.1 Elephantulus edwardii
TTGCTCTTTAGCACTTTGGAAAAGTCAGAAAAGCAGATATACCTAATGTTGTTGTTAGGTGCTGTCAAGTCGAGTATGACCCACAGAGACTCTATGAACAAAAAATCTGAACCCTATTCTATCCTGTGCCTTCCTTACACTTCCTGCCCATTACAGCAGTCATGGCATCAATCCATCTGATGAGGACCTTCCTATCGTTCACCTACTCTCTACCCTTTCCAGCATCGTGTCCTTCTCCAAGAAACAGTCCCTCCTAGCAACATGCCCAAAGTATGTGAGGTGAAGCTTCATCATTCTTGCCTCCAAAGAGCAGTCCAGGTACACGCTTTTCAAGACATATTCATTTGTTCTTTTGACCATATATGGGAAGTTCAGTGTTCTTCTCCAACATCACAGCTCAAGGACATATATTCTTTATCTGTCATCTTTATCCACTCTCCAGCTCCCAGATGCTTAGCAAGTGAGCAGAAAGACTATGGCCTGAATCAGACAATTTCAGGAAGTACCATATGTACAGGAGCCAATGGTAAAGAAGGAGGAAGTGGAAGCTACATTGGCAAAAAAAATAAGGCCCCAGGAATCAACGGGATACCAATTGACTTGTTTCAATTAACAGACAAAGCCTTGGATGCACTCACCAATATATGCCAGGAAATTTGGATGACAGCTCTCTGTCCAGCAGATTGGAAGAAGTTCATCTTTGTTGTCCTTTCGAAGAAAGGTGATTCAACTGAACGTGGAAACTACTGAAAAATATCATTAATATAACATGTAAGCAATATACTGTTGAAGAGCATTCAAAAATGGCTAGAACAGTATATAGATAGGAAACTTCCAGAAGTTCAAGCAGGATTTAGAAGAGGTTATAGCACCAGGGATATCACTGCACCAGAGATATAACTGCTGATGTCAGATGGATCCTGGCTGAGAGCAAAAAATACCAGAAGAATGTCTATTTGTGCTTTATTGACTATTCAAAGGCACTTGAATGTATTGTGGCTTACATTAAAAAGAATGGGAGTCAGGAGCACTTAGTTGTGTTCATGTGAAACCTATACCTGAATCAAGAGACTCTTGTGTGAATAGAGCAGGGGAACACTGTATGGTTTAAAGTTAAGAAGGGGATGTATCAGGGTTGTATCCTCTATCCATAACTATATAATCTGAATGCTGAGCAAAATATTCAAGAAGCTGGACTCTATGAAGATGAATCAGGAGTCAGGATTGGAGGGAGACTCAACAATTTCAAAGGGCAGCTCAAGAAGACAATGCAAAAGGTTATAATGAAATGTGCAATGAGCTGGAGTTGGAAAATCAAAAGGGCTGAACTCGCTCAGCATGGATCTAACTGCAGGAACTAAAGAACAAATTCAAGGTGAGAGTTGCAGTGCTTAAGGATGCTATGGGCAGACTACTGAATGATTCAGGAAGCACCAAAACAAGATGAAAGGAGTATACAGAGTCATTGTACCAAAAAGAATTGGCTGACACAGAAAAATTTTAATGATCAAGAGGCAATGGTTATGAAGGAGAAAGTTCAGGCTGTGCTAAAGGATTTTGCAAAAATAAAGAAATAAATAAAATAAAGCCCCGGGAGTTGATGGAGTATCAATTGACATATTTTAACTGGACCAATTGGCAGCATCATGATAGATGGTGAAGAAATTGAGATTGTTAATAACTTCAGTTTTGTTGACTCCACAATCAATAATCTTGGTACCAGCAGCCAAGAAATCAAAAGATGAATTGCATTGGGAAA
>NW_006399903.1:5128491-5139162 GCF_000299155.1 Elephantulus edwardii
CCTTGCTGTTGTGAACAAAGCTGTGATAAACATGGGTGTGCATAAATCTGCTTGGTTGGCAGTTATAGCCTCTTTGGAGTATACTCCCAGTAGTGGAATTGCTGGGTCAAATGGTATCTCTATTTGCAACTTTTTGAGAAAGCACCACATCTCCACCCACAGTGGTTGCACCATTTTACACTTCCACCAACAGGGAGTAAGGGTTCCAGTTTCTTCACAACCTCACCAGCGTTTGTTACTTGCTGTTCTCTTAAATTTTGCTATTCTGACTGGGGTAAGATGATATCTCATAGTTGTTTTAACTTGCATCTCTCTTAGAGCTAGAGATTTTGAACGTTTCTTCATGTGCTTGTTGGCCATCTGAATGTCTTCATTGGTGAAGTGTTTGTTCATATCGTGTGCCCATTTTTCTATTGGATTATTTGCCTTTATCTTGTGGTGCTCAAGTATTTTATAGATTCTGGATATAAGTCCTTGTCTGACATGTCATTACCAAATACTTTTTCCCAGTCTATGGCTTCCCTTTTTACCCTGTTCTTGAAGTTTTCAGATGTGCATAGGGAGTTGATTCTTAGAAGGTCCCATTCATCGATTTTATCTTCTCCTGGTTGTCGATTTTTCAGGATACTTGGAAGACTATTTATGTTGTGGATTAGGACATCTAGAGTTCTTCCAAGCTTTTCTTTAATGAAGCTGTCTCCTGATTTTTTGACTGCTGGTACCAAGAGTATTGATTGTTTATGCAAACAAGATTAAATTATTGATAGCATCAGTTCTTTCTCTGTCCATCATAATGTTGCCGGTTGGTCCTGTGGCGAGGACCTTTGTTTTCTTGATGTTGAGATGTAATCCATACTGATGTCTGTATAAAGTCCTTGATTTTCCGTAGCAAGTATTTCATATCCTCATCAGTTTCAGCAAGCAAAGTTGTTGCATCTACATAGCAGAGATTGTTGCTGAATCTTTCTCCAATCCTGATGCCACATTCTTCTTCTTAGAGTTTGGTTTCACTGAATTACTTGCTCAGTATATAGTGTGAATAGATATGGAGAAAATGGTACAACCCTGATGCACATCCTTCCTGATTTTAAACCATGCAGTATTCCCTTGCTCAGCTTAGATAACAGCTTCTTAGTCTAGGTGAAGATTCTGTATGGGCATGTCAAAGTATCATGAACTAAATTAATTTGATTATGGGTGTAGTTTCATTAGTCTATCTATTCATCTTGTCTGTCAATCTGTATGTCCCCTTGTAGATAATGGCCTGTTAATCTTCATATTAATGGCTTGTTATTACTGATGACATTTTGATTACTAATTATGCTATGAATCATAGTTTACTGGATGGTACCTAATAACTACATTACTGATAATGTCACATTGTGGATATAATTGTTGAGTGCTGTTGAGTTGACTATAATTCATAGTGATCCTGTGAAGAGAAGATTAAGTGTTAGTCTGTAAGTGAACATATAGGTTGACAGACAAGATGGAAACATATGTGTAAGTTAATGAAACTACAGATCCCGTGAATAACTTACTCTCTCCTTCACTACATTCACAATGTTTGCCATGCTCAAGCCCATCATTGCTGTTATCCTATTGATCTACCTCATTGAGGCTCTTCCTTTCTTCCACTGATCCTCTGTTCTTCTCAGCTGATTCTGTTTTCCAAGTACTGGTTGTTGTTAGGTGCTGTCAAGCCAAGTATGACTCATAATGAACCTATGAACACCGGAGCTGAATCCTGTCCTAGCCTATGTCATCCTCACACTTCCTGACACACTAGAGCCCATTGTAGCAGTCACCATGTCAATCCACCTGGTTGAGGGTCTTCTTTGCTGACCATCCAACATTTCCCAACATCATGTCCTTCTCCAAGAAATAGCATCTCCTAGCAATATGTCCTAAGTATGTGAAGTGAAGCCTCATCATTCTTGCATCCAAAGAGCACTCTGGCTGCATCCTCTCCAAGACATATCTATTTGTTCTTTTGGCTGTCTATGGAATGTTAGTGCTCTTCTCCAACACCAGACCTCAAAGGCATCATTTCGTTTTCTGTCATCCTTATTTATTGTCCAGGTCTCAGATGTATAGCTAGTAATTTCAAAGACTATGGCCTGAATCAGACACATCTTAGTCCTCAAACTGGTATCACTACTCCTCAATAATTTGGAAAGGTCCCTAATTGCAGATTTTCCCAGTTCAATGCATCTCCTTATTTCCTGACTGCTTATACCAAGGGTGTTAATTGCGGATCCAAGCAAGAGATGAAGCTGTTGACAGTTTCAATCTCCTCTCCACCCATCATGATGCTACTTATTGGTCCAGTGGTAAGAAATTTTGTTTTCTTGATATTGTGACACAATCCATACTAAAGGCTGCATTCCTTGCTCTTTTGCAACAAGTGCTCAAGTCCTCACTTTCAGTAAGTAATATTGTGTCATCAGCATAGCACATGCTATTGATGAATCTCCTTCCAATCTTGATGTCACATTCCTCTTCATAGAGTCCAGATTCTTGGATAATTTGTTCAGCATATAGATTGAACAGGTATAGAGATAGAATATATCCCTAATGCATTCCCTTCCCAGTTCCAAACCATGCAGTTCTCCCTTCTTCAGTAACAGTTGTTGTTGTTGTTGTTGTTATGTGCCGTTGAGTCGTTTGCGACTCATAGCGACCCTATGTACAACAGCCCTAAACCGTGCTCTATTCTGTGCCAATCTCATTGCCTCTGACAAACCCATCCCGAGTACCCCAGTCACTGAATCAATCCACCTCATAGAGGGTCTTCCCCTCCTGTGCTGTCCCTCCACTCTACCCAGCATGATGTCCCTCTCTAAAGACCTGTCTCTCCTTACATGTCCAAAGTATGTCAGACGAAGCCCCAGAATCAGTAACAGTACCAGTTGATTTTAATGGGCAGGTCAATCCTTAGAAGAGTGAACACAAGTGTGATAATTTTTATTATTATTATGTCTCAATTTGGCAATGATCTCCTGTATAATGTAACTATTTTTTGTGTTATGAACTCCAAATTCTATGATGATAATTAAGCAAGATTAGAAGTATTACAATAAAGATATGAACAGTCTTAATATGATTAGAACGCCAAGAAGTCAAGGGAAAGGGGAAGAAACAAGGAAGATAAAGAGTTGAACTGAAGATTATAAAGGGCAGCTTAGGATGACACAGCAAATTATTATGACAAAATAAGAAAAGATCCAGAGTCATAAAATCAAAAGAGAATGACTCTTGTTAAAACTTTTATTTATATTGACAAAGCACAAACATAGCTCAAAGATTTCTCTAACTGTATAACAATGATTACATTCAGGACATTAATACTGAGACAAGAGTAATAGTAATAAATACACACAATTTCAAATTTTACTAGTTTCCCCACTGATGTCCTTTTTCTGATCCAAGATTTCACATTGGCCTTAATTATTTTCCCCAGCCAGTGACAGTTCTTCAGTCTTTGGATGACTCTGATACTTTGAACAGTACCAATCAGATCTTTCTATATGACTCTTAAGCTGAAGAAATTGAAGAACAAATTCAAGGATCAAGTTGCTACACTTAAAGATATTATGGGCAGAATATTGAATGATCCAGGGAGCATCAAAAGATAATGGAAGGAATATACAGTCACTGCATCAGAAAGAATTGGCAATTTTATGAAATCATGTACGGTCAAGAAGCATTGGTAATTAAGCATTGGTATTTTAAGCATCTCTGAAAAAAATGGCAAAAAGTAAGACCTCGGGAATTGCTGGAATATCAATTGACTTATTTCAACGATGAGTTGCAGCACTGAATGTGCCCACCAGGCTGTGCCAATAAATCTGGAGAACAATCGCTGAGCCAGCTGACTGGAAGAGATCAGTATGTATTTCCATTCCCCAAAATGGTGATCCAACAGAACATGCAAATCACCAAACAAAATCATTAATATCACACGCAAGCAAAATCTTGCTGAAAATTATAAATATAAAAAAAAATTTAGAACAGTATGCCAACAGAGAACTGCCAGGAATACAATCTGTGTTTAGAAGAGATTGTGGCACTAGACATGTCACGCTAGAGAGGGTGAAACCAGGCTGCTCCTTGGAGGCAGGCAAGGATTTTGAAACTCTGTCACACACACTTTGGCTATGTTGTCAGGAGTTACTGGAAGGACATCTTGCTTACAAGAGTGGAGGGTCAGTGCAGAAGATTCTGAACTAGATGGATTGACACAGTGACTGTGGCAATGGGGACAGGTATGTTAGAGACAGAGAGATTGGTTCAAGATAGGGAAGAATTCATAGAGTCACTGTGAATTGCAGTCGACTCAACAGCACATAACAACATTATTGCTGAATGATTCTGACTCACAATGACCTCATATGAGAGAGTAGAATTAGATGGATCTTGGTTGAAAGTTGGGAGTACCAGAGGAATGTCTATCTGTGTTTCATTGACTATGAAAAGGCATTTGACTATGTGGATCACAACAAATTGTGACTAGCTCTGAGAAGAATGGGAATTCCAAAACACTTGATCACGCTTATGGGAAATTTATACTTGGACCAGCAGACAGTCATCAGAACAGAGAAAGGAAACACTGCATTTTTTTCAAAATTGGGAAGGGTGTACAACAGGGATGTGTCCTATCTCCATACCTTTTCAATCTATATTCAGAACATATTAAGTGGGCTACTGGGCTCTATAAGGAGAAATGTGACATCAGGATTGGAGGAAGAATCATCAACAATCTGCATTATGCATATGACACAATCCTGCTTGCTGAAACTAAGGAGGACCTGAAGTGTTTGCTGCAGAAGGTCAAGGACTGCAGCCTTCAATATGGATTGAAGGTCAACATCAAGAAAACAAAGATTCTCACCATTAGACCAATTAGCAGCATCATGATAGATTGTTAACAGCTTTACTTTGCTTGGATCCACAATCAACACTCTTGATACCAGCAGCCAGGAAATCAAAAGATGAATTGCATTGGGAAAGTCTGCTGTCAGAGACCTTTCCCGAGTACTGAAGGGCAATGATGTCAGTTTGGAGACTAAGGTGTGCCTGATCCAAGCCATAGTCTTTGCAATTACTTGCCATGCATTAGAGAGCTGGACAATGATGAGGGATGATAGAAGGAGAATTGATGCTTTTGAGCTGTGGTGCCAGAGAATAGTATTGGATCATGGGCTGCTAGGAGAAGAAACAGGTTCATCTTAGAAAGGGTGAGACCAGGCTTCTCCTTGGAGGCAAGGGCTCTGAAGCTTTATTTGACATATTTTGGACATATATAAAGGAGGGACTAGTCCTTGGAGAGGGACATCATGTTTGGGAAGGTGGAAGGACAGCTCAGGAGATGTAGACCCTCCATTAGATGGATTGACTCAGTTACTGGGATAATGAGAGTAGGTGTGTCAGAGACAGTAAGATTGGCACAGGATAGAGTGGGGATTAGGGCTGTTGTACATAGGGTTGCTCTGAGTTGAGGCTTACTTGACACGTAACAACAACAATAATCTTTACCGAGGTAGTTGGCATGGCATGGTTGGGAAAGATTTGTGCTGCCAACCTCAAGGCTGAAGATTCAGCTGCTTCTTGGGTAAAGAAAGATGCTCAATCCTCTCTTGTGAAAATTATAGCCTTTGAGAACCTGCTTGGGTGGTAGCGAGTCAATACTGGCTTCTTAGCACATAACAACCATAACAACAACCTCTATGGAAACACATCACCAGATCCCCTACCGCCCCCCCCCCCGCTGCCAATGTGGTAATCAGTGGGTTTTAACTGTCATCTTTTCTGTAATTAGCCAAGCACTTAACCATTGCTCCACAGGACTCCTTTAATGGAATACTACTATACAATAAAAAGTTAATGAACTGAATTAATTAATTGACTCACGAGCATGAATCAAATTAAAAATATTTATTCAGGAAGATACCACACTAAAAAGAGCCCATATTGCATGATTCAATCCATATAAAATTCTACAAGTTAGAATTTCTAGTGGAGTGACAGAAATCATAATGGTGGTTGCTTGGGGACTGAGGAAGGGAGAGGCAGGGAGGTGGAATCACCAAGGGTCAAGAGAAGACTTTTGGAGAATGACAGCTATGCTCCCTACCTTGTTGTTGTGATGGTTTTATAGGTGTTTACATACTTAACTTGCCAAACTGTACACCTTAATTATGTGCAGCTCATTTTATGCCAGTTATGCCACCATAAAGGACCCTTGGGGCACAATGAGGAAGCACTCAGCTACTAATCAAAAGATTGACAGTTCAAACCCACTCAGCAGTTCTTTGGGGGGGGAACCCCATTAATTACTTTGCTGCCATTCTAGTCTGTCTCATGGGATGGCTATGAGTTATAATCAACTTGGTGGCTAGTTATACCAACAATAATACAACATTCACTGCTGGGGAGTTGACTCTGATGCACAAAGACCTTTCCTCTGGTTTCCAAAGAGGAATCTGTCCATATTTCTTCCAAGGCACAGCACTTGTGTTTCAACATTTGATCATTCGTTTATGCACTATGCCTCCAAGGTTTCCGTAACAATGTAGTTCAAGAAATCAGTGTTTAAGAGACTCTTCCAATTCATGCACTACTTTGAAAAATACAAAACCATAAGAACAGAGAATAGATAAGTAATTACCAGGGACACAGGTAAGGGAGAATATTATTATAAAGAGCCGTACAAGAATTTGAAGATGGGTTATTGTTATTGTTGTTGTTATGTGCCATCATGTCAGAACTGACCCCTACCTGACCGCCCATGGGTTTGTCAGAGAATGTAAATCACATAGGATGAGACTGCTCATCTTTCTCCTGTAGAGAAACTGGTTTGAACCAGTGTTTGGGTTGACAAGACAATTCCTTACGACCAGGATAGAACTTTTGTACCTAAATTGTGGTGGTGGTACATAATTAAGGCACATTTGTAAATTTCACAAAGTGCTCAATTTAAAAGTTTTATTGTGTATAAAAGGTACTTCACTTAAGAAATATTACCTTGGTATTAAAAAGTTCATAAATTTAAATAAAAGTTTCCTGTCAAGGAAAGGCTTTTCTTTGAAATCTAATTCTACTTTTATTTTCTAGAATAAGGTATCCAGCAGTTCACATCACACAAAACATACCCACCACACCACAATATGATTCACCATCCTCAGAAACTTGCACACAGGGTGGTCCATGAGACACCCAGACTTCTAAGAGCACACTATGTTAGCTCATTCCCTCATAACACAGAAGCGATCCACTAGCCTGAGTTATTCATGACTTAAGCAGGGCTGCCTTCTAAGCCACCCCAGAGATCTGGTTATGCTCTCCCACCCAACTTGCAAGTGATAGAGATGACATGGAGAGAATGTATCAGAAGGAACATATTGTATTAAGTTTTCAAAATCGCCAGCGCACAAACAGGCAGTAAAAGACCATCTGCTCGTCTTCCTTCATTTCCAGACCACAATGGGTGCACTGGGAATGATTATTCCAAACTCCCTGAAATAAATGAAACCCAAGGTGGTTCTGCGTGGTGAATAATTTCACCTACTCACTCTCTCATCCTAGGCTGTTTTTGTTTTCATTTTTCTCTTTCTTTCTCAAGAAAGAAATGCACTGGTGGTCTAGAGAAAAAAGAAAGGAAAAGACAGGAAGCAAACTTATCGTATTTACAAAGCATCGGAGGAATGTATCCCTCTGTGGAGAATGCACTGACAGTCTTTCAGAGTTAGCAGGCCATCTGGTGTGGACGTTATCAAGGGCATTAGACGCAAATAGCTACATTCTGCTACCATGCCCCTTACTTGGCTACCATATGGGGAAAGTTTTCTGTTTCTTCCTTTCTCCATCACTGACTTAGGAGAGAAAAATCAAATAAGAAATGACTATGTGAACTTTTCTCTGCTTCACTTTCGGCTTGTCTAGCTCTGTGGCCTGTTTGAAGTATATATGTACACTCAGTTTCTCATCTAAGTTTACTTAGGGAGCTTCCATTTCTTCATATTCTTAAAATGGCCATTTTATCCAAATGAATCAATATATTCAATACAAACACAATGAAAATCTGTCCCATGGGGCTCCTATGAGTTGGAATCAACTTGATGGCATTCCATAGAGTAATAACACAAAACCCGCTGACATTGAGTTGGTTTAAATGCACAGAAACCCTCTATCGAGTTTCTGAGGCTGTAAATCTTTGCAGAAAGAGATTGCTCATCTTTCACTGCTGAACTTTTTTAGTCTAAAACAGTCAATATTCTTAAAATGTCAATTTTCTTCAAACTGATCAATATGTCTTATGGAAACCCAATGAAAATCCCAACAGTCTTTTTTTACAATGTTGAAAGCAAGAATGTTTAATGCCCAATCATATATTTCTTTTACACGATTCTTTCCTTCATCTGTTCCAATGTATTGTGCATGATCTATCCACTCTTATTTTGTTCTCCTCCCAATCCTCTATGTCAGACCTGCTTTCTAACAGTGGTGCCATGCATTATTTGTCCTTTTGTGACTGAGCTATTTCACCAAGCATAATGTCTTCCAAGTTCCCATGTTGTGTAATGTTTCATAAATTTATTGTTTTTCAGTGCTGCATTGTATTCCATCATATGAATATATCATCGTTTTTCTATCTATTTTTGCTTGTTAGTGGGCACTTGGGATGGTTCCATTCCTTTGTTATTGTGAATAACACAGCAATAAACATGGGTGTGCCTATATTTATTTGGATGGTGGTTCTTGTTTCTTTAGGGTATATTCTCAACAGCAACAATAGTCCAGAATAATAGGTATATTGCAAAGAGGACTGGGGTGGGAGGAGAGAATAAGTTAATAATTATTCAATAATGAATACATATTTTTTTAAAAGTAGTGAACTGGGAGAGGGGATAAAAATGTAACAATGAATGAGTGAAAAATCTAACTTTTCTGTAAATTTTCCTTAAAAACACATTTAAAATAAAGAAAATTATTAATAAAAAGAAAGTAAGAATATTTTTGGGAAAGGATGGGAGGAGAGGTATGTCAAAAGGTTGCAGGGTCACTTTGAAAGGTTTCCCTAAGTCCAAAGCAGAAGTTGAAGATTAACCTCAAAAATTATAACCAGACCTACCATTGTTGAGTCAATTTCAATTCAAACCTTTAGTTTTTAAGGCTATAAATTTTCACTGAAAAAGACTGATGAAGGATGGGATTACAACAAATACAGGCAACCTATGAGTTCTGAACTAGATCTGTTTCTTATGGAGCTTTTCATATATGCTCAAAACCATTGGCAATAAGAGGGATGCAAATCAAATGCTGATGAGATATCATCTCACTCCAATTACAGTGACAAATTTTAACAAGAAAGCTAGTAATAAATGTTAGAGGAAATGTGGAGGGATTGGAATTCTCGGATACTGTTGGTGAGATTGTGAAATGGTACAACCACTCTGGAAAGCAGAGTATTTCCTCATAAAGCTGAATGATCCATTCCATATAACCCAGATATTACACTGATAGGAATATACCCCAAGGAAAACAGAACTGAGACACAAACAGAAGTTTGTACACTGATGTTCAAAGCAGTGTTATTCACTATTGCAAGAACATGGAAACAGACCACATGTCCATCAACAAACGACTGAATTGAGACATTGTGGAATATTTGCACGATGGAATACAATGCAGCACTCAGAAGCAATGACCTTTGAAAAATACTATATAGCAGGAAATAGGCTAGAGAGCATTATTCTGAGTGAATTAATTCAGATGCATAAGGATAAATACGTATAAGAACATTGTTGTAAAAACCAAAAGATAGCCAGTAATATGTGTCATGGATATCCAGAGGAAAGGCGAGGGAATAGAGGGGCTGAGGATGAGGAGAGGGTGAAAACACAGGTTGCAGAGTTTGGTGGGCGAAGGCAGGGGACAATCTCTGCACAAACAATCTCCATGAATGAAACACAATATAAACAAATTATTGTATGTAAATACATTAAAAAATTAAAAAATAATGTGTAAGTCAGTCAGAAAAGGTGCATGCAGTTCTTATTTAGCTTTATACTAGTGCAAGAAAAGAAGCCCTTGTAGTGTAACCCATTGTGTGTTGGGTCACTAAACAAAAGTCTGATGGTTCATATCTACCAAGTGCTCTGTGGGAAAAATATGAGACTATCTCCTTCTATAAAGATTTATAGCTTTGGAAACTTCATGGAGGCTTGTCAAGAGTTGAAACAGATAAAGGGAATATTGTATAAAAGGAATATGTATTAGCATTATACGTACAACAACAGCTCAAGATAAGAAATATATTGCAAAGAGGACTGGGGAGGGCGGAGGGAATTGTACAACAATGAATGTGAAAAAGTAAACTGGGAGAGGAGGGAAAAAGAGAAGGGAGAGGGAGGAAAATGTGCAACAATGGATAAATGGGAATTTGACTTCCCTATAAACTTTTGTTAAAATTACAATTAAAAAAGAAAAAAATACCATTTTATCCAGTCTTTCATTCATAGGGTGCCTATGAGTTGTCTTTGACTTCACAGCACTTAACAACAACATTAGAGAGACAGCTCAGTTGGCCTACTGGACAGAAAGCGATGCTACCAAGCCAAGGTGGGTGATCTTTTTTTTTTGTAGATAAGTCTTTTTTTATTAAATTTT
>NW_006399903.1:5139512-5144134 GCF_000299155.1 Elephantulus edwardii
GTGATCTTAATCTGTGGCCCTCAAGCCTGGTTTTAATTGTTTTTGGTCAAACATTCTTCTGAGTGGGATAGCACTGGTCCATCCATTTGCTGTACAGAGGTAACTCATAGTTGCTGTGATTCTGAACACTGTGACACTGATGTGTCAAATGCAGTAATGGTTTGGTGGAGCTCCCCAGTTAACACAAGCTTAGCGAGTGGCATATATTTCTGAAATAGCTTGCCTCCAGAAATCCTATGAACTTGTAAAAATTACCAAAGTTATACAAGTGTTTAGGTCTTTTGTTCATAGGATCGCTATGAGTCATCTATGACTCGACGACACTTATCCAGTACTGAGAATATAAAGAAATCATAGCTGTGACACAAACAGGTGTATGCACACATGTTTATTATAGCATTTTTTCGCAGTAGTAAAGCACCAATTAAAAAAAGGACAGATAAATTATGGGACATTCACACGGTGGAATATCAAATAGCACTGAAAGACTACACAGCATGACTGTACCTGGAGGAAATTATGCTGAGTGGAATATTTTGGTCCCAAGAGGAGAAATATTTTATATTTCACTGTTATAAAAATAGTGTAGTTGTGGGAGTTTTCAGGTTTATGCTGGCCATCTGATTCTCTCTCTCTTTTATTTATTTATCTTTTCCCTTTACAGGGGCTTGATAGGATAAACAACTTTTTCTTTACTTTTTTTTTAAAGGAGTTGGAACCGTGATATTAAAGAAAAGTTTCAAAATATAACAGAGCCATGTAAACATGGCAACGCCAAAGATGACGGCCGATTGCTGTGTTTTGTGGTATGTTGTTCTCCGCAATCCTGCCGATAATCCGGCCTCTCTCATTATGCTCTTGAATGTGCTCATTGTGTTTCTCCTGAGTTTCCCATTTCAGGGCTTTGGCTTGTATTTGTCTTGTTCTGCTTCTCTCAAATGATATAAATTCAGACCCGTTTCTGTTTTAATTTATTCAGATGGTTCAAAGTCTTGCTTAAAGGACCGATAGAAGCTCTCCATGGCTCAGGCCAGGTTCATGTTAGAATTAAAAGTTATCCAAGCCATGATACTTTTTATTAGCCTCATGTACAGTGAAAGTAGACTTTATCTCACACACAATGAACTTGTTATCATGAGGGGCAGTGTCTGGGAAAGGCATCATGATTGGTAAAGCCAAATATCAATGAAAATGAAGGTACTTATTGAAGTGGATTTAGATGCCAGCTACAATAATGAGCAGAGACTGCTAGAAGCTGTTGTGCAAAAGTTACATTCACAACATGGGAAATGACTGTAGAAATTAATAAGCGTCTATAGTTCTGTACTGTTAAAAATAAATCACTTTATAAGTTTACAAAAGAGAAGAAGGACAGTTTTCCATATTAAGGATGGTCGAAATAGAAAAGAATCCTTCTTTTATTGTTAGCTCCCATTGGATGCTGTTTGGCTTACAACAGCATTATATATGGTGAATGAAACCCTATCTGATCCTGTGTTATTCTCACAATCATTGCTGTACAGCTGGTTGATATATCCCTATGTCAAGAAGAACAACAACAACAAAAAGTACTGAAAATGTTATGGAAGAGTTACTAAAAGAAAACTTTCCAAGTGTAATGAAGACTGAGAGAAGATAAATACATGAAGCTGAGTGAATCTCATAAAATTGTTGTTGTAATATGCTATTGAATCACCTGAGACCCTACATACATAAGCTCTGAAACCTGCCCTATCCTGAGCCAATATCATCATCTCTGATAGACCAAATCACATTTCTCCAATCACTGAGTCAATTCTTTATCCTAGGTCTTCCTCTCCTGTGCAGTTCCTCCATACCTCCAAGCACGATGTCCCTCTCCAAGGACTGGTACCTCCTGGCCACATGCCCAAAGTACATGAGACAGAGCTATAAAATTCTTGCCTCCAGGGAGTAACCTGGTTTCACACCCTTTCCAGGCTAGATCTCTTCAGCACAGCAGCTCAAAGTCATCGATCCTTCTTCTGTCACCCTCAGTTATTGTTCAGATGTCAGTTGCATAGCAAGCAGTTATGACGTCCATGGTCTGGATCAGGTGCATCTCAGTCTCCAGAGTGACATCATTGTTCTTCAGTACTCTAGAGAACTCCCTGACAACAGACTTTCCCAATGCAATTCACCTTTTGCTATCCTGGCCCTGATACCAAGAGTGTTGATTGTGGAAACAACAAGTTGAAGTTATAAACAACCTCAATCTCTTTTCCATCCATAATTAAGCTGCCAGTTGGCCCAGTGGTGAGAATCTTTGTTTTCTTAATGTTGAGTTTCAATCCATACTGAAGGCTATGGTCCTTGACCTTCTGCAGCTAACGCCTTATGTCTTCTTCAATTTCAGCAAGCAAAGCTATGTCTTCTGCATAGTACAAGTTATTGAAAAGTCTTTCTCCAACCCTGATGCCACATTTCTCTTCATAAAGTTTTCAGTCTCTCGAATAATCTGTTCTGCATACAGATTGAAAAGGTATGGAGATAGGAAGCATCCATGACACACTCCTTTCCTGATCCTTTACCAGGCAGTGTTTCCCTGTTTTGTTCTGACTACTGCTTTCTGGTCCAATTATATTTCAAATGAACACAATTAAGTGTTCAGGGACCCCCATTCTTCTCAAAGTTAGCCACAGTTTGTTGTGATCAACACAGTCAAATACCTTTGCATAGTCAAGGAAACACAAATAAACATTCCTCTGGTACTCTCTGCTTTTAGCCAAGATATAGAATAGACTCCATCTCCTAAAAAAAAAAATCAACAACAGCAATAAAAACCAACACCCAACCCAACACATATCAGTCAAAATTCCAGAATCAAAGATAAGGAGAGAATTCTGAAAACAGCTAGGGAAAAATGAAGCATGAAGCCTTTCTGTATCTATCAACTTTTCTCAAAGTTCATAGAGTTTTCAGATGTATGTTGTTTAGTAAGTAGATGTTACTCCTGTTTCCAAATATAGAAGAGCAAACAAGATTAAATGCTAATTTCTCAACAGACACTTTGTAAGCAAGAAAGCAGTGGAATGATATGTATTAAACAACACAACTATCAACCAATAACATTTTAGCCAATGAAACTGTCTATCAAATATGATGGAATGACCAAGGTTATCTTAGAACAGCAGAAACTAAGGGAGTTTTTAAAATAAGACCAGTATTGAAGGAAATACTGATAAAATCCTTCCCACAGAGATATCACAGAAAGGAGGATGGATCGAAGTACCCAACAAAGCAATAGCAATGAAACCTTGACTCACAATAATTACACTAAATGTGCAGAGTTTAAATGCACCAGTGAAGAGGAAAAGAGTAGCAGATTGGATATAAAACAAAATCCATCACTACAATGTCTATAAAAGACACACTTGAAAAGTGAAGGTAAAGAAAGACTGAAAATAAAAGAACAGGGAAAAAAATACACCAAGCAAATTGCAAACCAGAAAAAAAGTAGGAGTAGCAATACTAATCTCTGAAAAAAGGACAAGGAAGAATACTATATAATGCTTAAAGGATCAATGGAACAATAGGATATGACCATAATAAACATCTATGCACCAAACGTTAGAGCTGCAAAATACACAAACATTAGTAGAACTGAAAAAAAGAAGTAGATGATGCCATGTTGGTAGTAGGAGACTTCAATATACCACTCTCAAGGGAAGATAGAACTACAAAAAAATAATTCAACAAAGATGCTGAAGAATTGAATTGCATAATCAACCAACCTAATCTCACAGATACATACAGACTACCATACCCCCCAAAAAGCTGAGTGTACATTCTTCTCCAGAGAACAAAGAACATTCTCCAGAATAGATCATATTTTGGGTTATAAAGCAAATCTCAATAAATGAAAAACACCGAAATAATACAAAGCATTTTCTCAGACCACAATGCTGCAAAACTAGAAATGAACAATAAGAAGATGAAGGAGAAAAACTGTGCACGCAGAAGCTGAACAACACTTTGCTTGAACATGAGTGGATAAAAGAAAACGTTGTTGTTGTTGTTAAGTGCCATCAAATTGTAGATGACACATAGCGATCCTATGAACAAAAGACCTGACCACGGTTCATAGAGTTTCTGGAGGCAAGCCATTTCGGAAGCGGATACTACTCCTGCTTCCAAGCCTATTTCAATTGGGAAGCTCCATCAAACACTGTCCACCATGGATAACTATTATCACACTTGACATATCAGTGTCACAGTGTTTAGCATCACAGCAACCATCAGTTACCTCTGTATAGCAATGCACAGCCCACTGACAAAAAAAAAGACATAAAAACAAAATATAAAAAAGTTAGTGAAACAAATGAGAATGAAAACACAACTTATCAAAACCTCTGGGAAACAGCCAAAGCAGTACTTAGTGATCAATTTCTAGAGATAAGCTAACACATCAAAAGGGGGAAAAATCATAATTGATTATTTAACCCAATATCTCCAGCCAATAGAAAAGAACAGCAAGAAAATTTAGCAACTTCTAAAAGAAAGGAAATTTTAAAAATTAGGACACAAATTTAGTGGAAAATTTGAAGACATTTGAAACTACCAAGAAAATCAGGAGGCGGTTCTTAAAAAACATTAAAAAAATC
>NW_006399903.1:5151053-5155512 GCF_000299155.1 Elephantulus edwardii
AGGTAAGAATTCTGAAGCTTCGTCTGACATACTTTGGGCATGTTGCAAGGAGGGACCAGTCCTTGGAAAGGGATGTCGTGCTTGGGAGGGTGGAAGAACAAAACAAGAGAGGAAGACCCTTGATGAGATGGATCGATTCCGTGATTGGGGTAATGGGAGTAGGTGTGTCAGAGACAATGAGGTTGGCACAGGAAAGAGCATGGTTTAGCACTCTTGTACATAGGGTCGCTATAAGTAGCAAGTGACTCAATGGCACCTAAGAACCCTAAGAACAACATCAATATATATTTATATATACTATCTCCATACCTTTTCAACCTGTATGCAGAACAGATTATCTGGGAGGCTGGGCTCTATGAGGAGAAGTGTGGCATCAAGATTGGTGGAAGATATATCAACAATCTGCATTATGCAGATGACATAACCCACTTGCTGAAACTGAGGAGGACCTCATGCACTTGCTGCAGAGGGCCAAGGACTGTAACCTTCAATATAGATTAGGGCTCAATGTCAAGAAGACAAAGAGTCTTACCGCTGGGCCAATTGACAACATCAGGATGGATGAAGAAGAGATTGAGATTGTTCACAGCTTTAGTTTGCTTGGCTCCACAATCAACACTCTCAGCACCACTAGCCAGGAAATTAAAAGACGTATTGAGATGGAAAAGTCTGCTGATAGGGACCTCTCCAAAGTACTGAAGAGCAATGATGTCATTCTGGAGACTCAGGTGAATCTGATATAGGCCATTGTCTTAGCAATTACTTGTTATGCATCAGAGAGTTAGACAATGACTAGGGAGGATAGAAGGAAAATTGATGCCTTTCAGCTGTGGTGCTGGAGGAGAGTACAGAGTATACCATGGACTGCTAAGAAAACAAACAGATCCATCCTGGAGAAGGTTAAACCAAGCTGCTCCTTGCAGGCAAGGATTCTGAGGCTTCGTCTGACATACTCTGGACATGTTATGAGGAGGGACTGGTCTTTAGAGGACATCATTCTTGGGAGGGTGGAGGGCAGGTGCAGGAGGGGAAGGATCTCTATGAGGTGGATTGATTCAGTGACTGGGGTAATTGTGATGGGTGTGTCAGAGACACTGTGATTGTCACAGGACAGAGCAGAGTTTAGGGCTGTTGTTCATAGGGTCGCTATGAGTCACAAGCTACTCTACCACACATAGCAATAACAACATAATATAACTATATATATATATTTATAATTATATAAAAAATTTAGTAAGTTAGTTGTTGTTAGGTGCTGTTGAGTTGTAGATAATTCAGAGCAACCCTATGCATGAATGAACCTGATGTATAACTTTCATCATTTCTCCATGTTCATTAAGTTTCCAGAGGCAAGATATTCGGAAGTGGATGCCACTCCTGCTTCCAGGCTCATTTTAATCAGGAAGCTCCACCAAACACTGTCCCTCATGGGTAACCATTATCACATTTGGCACATCAGTGTCACAGTGTTCAGCATCACAGAAATCTCGAGTTACCTCTGTAAAGCAATGCACAGACCAGGGATATATCACTAGAATGTTTGACCAAAAACAAAACCAGGCCTGAGGGCCCAAATGCATTTTTAAATAGGCCAGAATACAATCAACTCACACACAATAGTGAGTAAGCCGTAGTGGCACCCTCTTTCCAAGCAACATGCCTTCGAAAATCTATGAACTTTGAGAAACTACTATAGTTAGAGAAGTTAGAGGAAAAACTTCAGATCTTTTGTTCACAGGGTTGCTATGAGTCATGCTTGCCTCAATAGCAATCATTAACCACACACACAGACACACAAATCCATTATAATCAAGTGAGATTCATCACAAATATAAAGCAATGGGTCAGCATAAGAAAAACAATCAATGTAATTCATCACATTAGTAAAGCAAAGAATAAGAATCACATGATCCTGTCAATTGATACAGAAAAGGTCTTTGACAAAAGTCAGCACATCTTCCTAATTAAAACACAACAAAATATAAATAGGGAGGAATTTCCTCAATATAGTGAAAAGTATTCATGCACAACCAAGAGCCAGCATCTTCCTCAGGGGAGAGAGATCAAATGCATTCTACTCAAGAATAGGAAGTACACGCGGAAGTCCACTATTATCACTTTTATTCAATGTTGTGGACATACTTGGCTTGGATTGCATTGGAAGTCTTAAGGAGAGCAATAAGGCAAGAGAAGCAAATAAGAGATAGCCAAACCGGCAAAGGTAAAGGTATCTGTACATGTATGTACATGATATAATAGTATACTTAGAAAACTCTAAAGTATCAGCAAGAAAACTATTGAACATAGTTGACCAATTCAGGAAAGTAGCAGGATACAAAATCAACACACAATGTCCGTTGGATTTCTCTACAATAACAAAGAAAATATAGAAATAGAGCTAAGGGGAAAAAAATACCAATTACAATATCTAATCAAAATCAGGAAAAGAGTGTGACAGGGATACACCCTGTTTCCACAACTTTTCAATCTGTATGAAGAACAGATCATTCAGGAAGCAAAGCTTTATGAGGAGGAATGTGGCGTGAAGATTGGAGGAAGACTCATGAACAAACAATGATTAGCAGCTGATACAACATTGCTTGCTGAAAGTGAAAAAGACCTGAAGCGCTTGCTGCAGTTCAAGGGCTGTAGTCTTCAATATGGATTGAAGCTCAACATCAAGAAGACAAAGATTCTCACCACTGGGCCAACTTGCAACACCATGATAGACGGAGAAGAGATTGAGGTTGTTAACAGATACAGCTTGGTTGGCTCCACAATCAACACTCTTAACACCAGCAGTCAGGAAATCAAAAGATGAATTGCATTGGGAAAAATCTGCTGTTAGGGACCTCTAAAGAGTACTGAAAAGCAATGATGTCATTCTAGAAGTTAAGGTGCACCTAATCCAGACCATGGTTTTTGCAATTATTTGTTATGTATCAGAGAGCTGGACAATGACTAAAGATGACAAAAGAAGAATTGATGCCTTCTAATTGTGGTGCTGGAGAAGAGTCTTGAACATATCATGGCTTATCAAGAAAACAAATAGGTCTTTGTTGGAGAGGGTGAAAACAAGTTTCTCCTTGGAGGCTAGGATTTTCAATCTTTGTCTTATAAACTTTGAGCATGTGGCCAAGGGATAATGGTCCTTGGAGACGGACATTATGCTTGGAAATTTAGTAAAGCAGGTAAGAAACCAAAAGGAGGATGAGAACAACCTATTTTGAAAGCATAACATCCAGTGTTCCAACGGGCAGGATTTCTAGTGACTTCCCCAGAATTTGTTCTGAAATCTAAACACAGGCAGAGGCTAAGAAACCTATAGTCCACATCCAATAATCCGTCCCATAAAAACCAACCTTTGCATTATACTCTACCTTTACAGAGCACTTTGGTAATCAGAACTGAGACTATATTGTTTGAATTATACTAAAATTACAAGAGTCTGAAGGTGGCCCAACATGAAAATAGGAACTGCGGATGAAAAAACTTAGAGTATCTATTTCTTCGTCTTACATGTGACGTATTTGTTGTTAAATAACAAAATTGGGAAAATCCTGGGGTGGGGGAACCCCCAACATGTTATTAAAAAATGTTCAAAATCCCTAGCTATCAGAGAGATGTAAATGAAAACAACTGTGAGAGAGTACCTAACCCCAACAACAATAACACAGTCCAACAGGGCAGCAAACTACAAATGCTGGTGAGGTTATGGAGAGATTGGAACACTTACTCATTGCTGGTGGGAATGTAAAATGGTACAACCACGATGGAAAGTGGTCTGCTAGTTTCTTAAAAAGTTGGAAATAGAAATACCATTTGACTCAGCAATCTGGCTATTGAGAATACACCCTAAAGGAACCAGAGCCACCACTCAAACAGATGTATCTACACCCATATTTATTGCTGCATTATACACAATAGCAAAGAGACGGAAGCAGCCCACATGCCGATCAACAAATGAATGAATAATAAAAATAGAGTACATTCACATGATAGACTATCACAAAGCATTGGGGGGAAAAACCACCCCAAAACCTTGTAGAACACTACACAACATGGGTGAGCCTGGAGGACATTATGCTGGGTGAAATATTTTAGTCACAAAAGGACAAATACTTCATAACACCACTGATATAAAACAGGAATGACAAGGGGAGGGGTTTGGAGGGAGAATAGGAAGTGTGCACAGGTAATGAACACTGCCTTAGAGCAGATGAGGGGAAAGACTGAATGGAGCGTATGAGTAGGCATTATACGTATGAGAGCAGTCTAGAATAAGAGGTGCATTATACATGAGAACAGACTGGAATGAGAGGCACATTGGAAAGTGGACTGGGGAAGGGTGAGGAAGGGCAGTGTGCAGCAACGAATGGATAAAATCCCAACCACTTTATAAACGTTCATGAAATTACAATTAAATTGTTTTAATTTTTTTAATTTTTAAATCTTTTTA
>NW_006399903.1:5156143-5167817 GCF_000299155.1 Elephantulus edwardii
GGGGAGGAGGGTAGAGAGAATGGTGCAGCAATGAAGGAATGAAAACCCAAAATCCCTGTAAATGTTCATTAAAACTAATAAAATTTAATAATAATAAAAAAATAAAGAAGGGGAAAAAAAGAAACAATAAGAGACCAAATTAAATAGGAAGACTCAACACTGAAAATGACAATTCTAAAAAAATTTCTAGGTTTAACACAATTCAATACAGATACCAAACTCATTTCTCAGGCATCTGGGTATAGAAAAGGCAATTAAGGGCTCTGAATTAAAGCTTTTCTGAAAAGAAAAAAAATGTCTCTCCCTTCATCTTTAGAGAGCTCTGGGGTGGGGTGGGGGGTCAAGATGATAAGACATGCTATCAATACAAAATGTGCAACAATGAAGGACTGGAAATCCAAGTTCTTTATAAACTTACAATAAAATCTCAATTAAAATTTAAAAAAAGACATGCTGTATGCAGAACAGATCATCCAAGACACTGGGCTGTACAAGGTAGAAGAATCACCAACAACCTGCATTATGCAGATGACACAACCCTGCTTGCTGAAACTGAGGAGGACATGAAGTACTTGCTGCAGAAGGTCTAGGACTGCAGTCTTCAGTATGGATTGAAGCTCTACATCAAGAAAACAAAGATTCTCACCACTGGGCCAATTGGCAGCATGGTGAAGAGATTGAGATAGTTAATAGTTTTAGTTTACTTGGTTCCACAGTTAACACTCTTGGTATCAGCAGCCAGGAAATCAGGAGACGAATTGCATTGGGAAAGTCAGCTGTGAGGGACCTCTCAAGAGTGCTGAAGAGCAATGGCATCAGGCTGGAGACTAAGGTGCACCTGATCCAGCCTATAGTCTTTGCAATTACATGCTATGCATTGGAGAGTTGGACAGTGAATAGGGAAGACAGAAAGAGAATTGATGCCTTTGAGTTGTGGTGCTGGAAAAGAGTGTTGAATATACCATGGACTGCTAGGAGAACAAACAGGTTTGTCCTGGAGAGGGTGAAGCCGCAATGCTCCTTGGAGTCAAGGATTCTGAGGCTTCGTCTGATATACTTTGGGCATGTTGCAAGGAGGGACTGGTCCTTGGAGCGTGACATCATGTTTGGGAGAGTGGAGGGGAGGCGCAGGAGAGAAAGACCCTCGATGAGATGGATTGATTCTTTGAATGGAGTGGTTGGAATGAGTGTGTTTGAGATGGTGAGGTTGGCACAGGATAAAACGGGGTTTAGAGCTCTTGCACATAGGGTCGCTATGAGTCGTAAGTGACTCGATGACACATAACAAAAACAACATCAACACAAAGGCAGGCAAGCAGAGTCCACCAGTTGCTCTGAGGGAGAAGATGGGCACTCTCCTTCAGTGCCATTTGTTGTTGTTGATGTCGCTTGCCTTCGTGTTGAGCACCACTCCTAGTAACCCTGTGAAGAAAAGGCCTGAAGCTCCTCTGCAACTACTGACATTTATCAAAGTTCACAGAGTTTCTGGAGGCCTGTGATTTGGAGTTACAGCCTCTTCAAACTGAAAGCTCAGCTCTGAGTTGGTTCTGACAAGAGCTGGGCAGCCTCTCCACCTCCGTTATAGCTTTATCATCTACAGAATGGAGCTACACTGTTGACGACTGACATCATCCAATCAAGTTACACAGCTTCGTTCCTTGAGCTTCTCAGTGGGTTTTCATGTCCTGTCTCAGTGGCTGCAACCACAGGTTCAACGGCAGCAGCAGGTGTACAGGAATTGGCCCAGAACCAGAGTCAGTTGGACCACACCAAACAAACGATGGACAGAAGCTTTCAAAAGGAGTCTTTCAAAACAAAAACTAAAGATAGAGTCGACTCAGGGTTCTTCTGTGTCAATGTTAAGCCACCTCATTAAATGTTGTTGTGGGGTGTCAACAGATTGACACTACTTCGCAGTGAAGCCGTAGACAACAGATTGAAGCCTTGGCCCAGGCCCGCTCTGGCCTTACAATTTCTGCTCTGCTTAGGACTCTTGCAGTTATAGTGGCTAGCTCCATTGTTGAGGCTCTTCCTATCCTTTACTGACCCTCTATTTATTTTCCCCAGTATGCCACTCTTTTGCAAGGACTGGGTCCTCCTGACACCATGCCCGAAATATGTGAGAAGAAGTCTCACCATCTGTGCCTCTCAGCGGCGCCCTGATTGCATTTCTTCTAAAGACATACAGCCTGTGTAAGGCTATGGGCTCTTTATAGGACATATTTCATTATTTCTGGGAAAAAAAAAGACCAGGAATCTCAGGGTGATACTGTCAGAATACATATATTATCAGAATTCATGTCTAGAAAAAGTCAGTCCGTGAAGATTTGATATTTCAGAAGGTTTCCTCTTGAATACAAAGTGTATAGGTACCCAGTTAATACACAGTAACTAATTTCAGTATTGTTGTTGTTGTTGTTTATTGCCGTCGAGTCGTAGACGACTCATAGCGACCCTATGAACGAACAGCCTGAGCACTGTTCGTACATAGAGTTTCCAGAGGCAAGCCATTTTGGAAGTGGATGCCGCTCCTGCTTCCAGAATTTCAGTATTAGGCTACTTATTTTTAAACAATGAAAGGAACATTTTTCTTTTATTTGCAAAAGAGAATTAATCAAATTCCACTACATTTCTTTCTCCATCATCACTGACTTGTTCAGAAAAAAAAAAAAAAACCAACCAAAAACAAAAACAAATTACATTGAGTGCTGATACCATACAAATTAGATAGCAGAACAGTGTCCCTGCGTTAGCTACCCGGTAATTTATGCCCAAATTAACTTCAAGTGAAGCAAGAGCACTTTCGGAATCTGGCTGTCATCCTAAATGCCTTCACAGGAGGACGCAAAATGTTATTCTTTTCTTTCAATTTACTACTAATTTCCTAAGTTGAATCACTGCTAATTTCACTCTGCCAGAGTCTGATCAAAAAAAGATCGAAAACATCAAGGAGGATAAAGAATCGATGTTCTGAAAAAAAAAGTGAAGTGAAATACAGCATTTCATGAACATGCTAGTATTCAGTTTCCAAAAATCTATTCTTTCTTCACTCTCCCAACTCTGCTTTCCTCTGGCCCCGGGCCAAAATACAGGGAGAGAGAATGAAGTCCAGGTGTCTGCATAATCGGAATGGGTGTGTGGGGTGCTGGCGCCGAGGGGAGGGGGTCTGGACTGCAGGGGTCTTGCTCTATATTTAGAAGAGCATGCTGACTGAAAGGCCTCAGCTATGGAAGGAGCTGTGAGCCCCATTCCATCCTGAGACAACCAGAATTGCTAAGACTGTTTGGGAACGTGAACACTGGCAGTGTGGAAAAGAAAGGTCATGATACAGAATTCTGACTCATCTCACATAGGATTTAAGTACCTGAAGGACACTTTACATGCCTTTTATCGGAAAACTTGGGAAAAATAGAGGAGCCCTGCTGGCATGGTGGTTAAAAGCACTCTGCTGTGAACTTTAAGGTAGGTAGTTTGAGTCTAGACGTTGCTTGGTGGAGGAAAAATGTAGCAGTATCTTCATAAATATTAGAGCTGAAGACTGAAAAACCCTTCAGTGAAACTGTATTCCATTTTACAGGGCCAGTATGCGATGAAATAAATTCCAGTGAAAAAGGTTTGGAGAAGTAAGAAATTAAGTTTTAATCATAAAACAATAACTTCCCTAACATTGCATTTTTTTGCCACATGGCAACCTTCCATGGAATTTGCAAGGCTCTAAGTGTGTGTGTGTGTTTTTTAATTGAAATTTTAGTTTAATTATACAGAATGCATAGTTATTATTCATTTATTGATAGACACAGAAGAATTTAATGAAACAACATATGAGCAAGAGCCTATGGTGATGAAGGAAGAAGTTCAAGCTGCTTTGAAGGAAATAGCAAAAAAATAAACCCCAGGAATAGATGGCATACCAATTGACGTATTTCAGCTAACGGATGCTGCCCTAGACGTGCTCACCAAGTTGTGTCAAGAAATCTGGAGAACAACCACTTGGCCAACTGACTGGAAGAGATCTATATTTGTCCCCATTCCAAAGAAAGGTGACCCAACAGAATGGAGAAACTATAGAACAATATCGTTGATTTCACACGCAAGCAGGACTCTGCTGAAGATTGTCCAAAAATGACTGCAACAGCACATCAGCAAAGAACTTCCAGAAGTCCAGATTGGGTTTAGAAGGGGTTGTGGTACCAGGGATATTGTAGCTGATGTTAGATGGATCTTAGCTGAAAGCAGAAAATACCAGAGGAATGTCTATCTGTGCTTCATTGATTATGTAAAGGCATTTGACTCTGTGGATCATAGCAAACTGTGGCTGACTCTGAGAAGAATGGGAATCCCAGAACACCTGATCATGCTAACACAAATCATATACTTGGACCAGGGGGCAGTCATCAGAACAGAACAGGGAAACACTGCACGATTTAAAATTGGGAAGGTTTTCATCATCATATATCAGGGTTTCATCCTGTCTCCATACTTTTCAATCTTTATGCAGAACAGATTATCTGGGATGCTGGGCTCTAAGAGGAGAAGTGTGGCATCCGGATAAGAGGAAGAATCATCAATAATCTGCGTTATGCAGATGACACAACCCTGCTTGCTGAAAGTGAGGAGGACCTGAAGCACTTGCTGCAGAGGATCAAGGACTGGAGCCTCCAGTATGGACTGAGGCTCAATGTCAAGAAGACAAAGATTCTTACCACTGTACCAATTGGTAGCATCAGGATGGATGGCGAAGAGATTGAGATTGAGATTGTTCACAGACAGCTTTAGCCTGCTTGGCTCCACAGTCAACACATTGGTAGCATCAGGATGGATGGTGAAGAGATTGAGATTGAGACTGTTCACAGCTTTAGCCTGCTTGGCTCCACAGTCAACACTCTTGGCACAAGAGGGCTGAATCAGACACATCTTAGTCCTCAAATTGACATTACTTCTCAATAATTTGGAGAGGTCCCTCACTACAGATTTCCTCAGTGCAATGCATCTCCTTATTTTCTGACTGTTCATACCAAGGGTGTTAATTGTGGCTCCAAGCAAGATGCAGCTGTTGACAGTTTCACTCTCTTCTCCATCCATCATGATGTTGCCTTTTAGTCCAGTTGTAAGAATCTTTGTTTTCTTGACATTGAGATGCAATCCATATTGAAGGCTGCATTCCTTGATCTTCTGCAAGAAATGCTTCAAGTCCTCCTCACTTTCAGCAAGCAAGATTCTGTTATTTGTATAACACAGGTTATTGATGAGTCTCCCTCCAGTCTTGATGCCACATTCCTCTTTATAGAGTCCAGCTTTTCATATAATTTACTTAGCATGCAGATTGAACAGTTCTGGTGACCTAGTGGCAAGAAGCTATGCTGCAGTCCTGAAGGCAGGAGGTTTGAGGTAACCAGTTGCTCCGTGAGATAAGGATGAGCAATCTCCTTTCATGTGATTAACTGTTTCTGAGAACGTGTCAGAGGGTCAACTATGGGTCAGTTCTGACTCTGCAGTACATGACAACAGCAACAACAGAGTGAATAGGTGTGGAAAGAGAATACAACCCTAACACACTCCCTGCTCAGTCTTAAACCATTTAGTTTTCCCTTATTCTGTTCACCCAACAGCCTCCTCCTCTAGGTATAGGTTCCGCACAAACATAATTAAGTGCTCTGGGGTTCCCATTCTTCTCAATGTCAGCCACAACTTGCTATAATCCACAGAGTCAAATGCCTTTGAATAGTCACTAAAGCAAAAATAGACATTCTTCTGGTATTCCTTCCTTTCAGCCAGGATCCATTTAACATCAGCAAGGATATCCCTGGTTCCACAGCCTCCTGTAAATCCTGCTTGAACTGACAGTTCCCTATGATGATATCATCCCCCGCCCCCCCATAATTTGGAGAGGTCCCTAACACAATGAACCAGCACAGGGTGCAGAGTAAATAGATCAGTCCAAACATAAGAAAGAGCTATAATATTAAAATCATGATTGCCCATGTTTTTAAACATTAGGTGGAAAGTCAAGAGAATTCTAGAAGAATGAAGAGGCAGCAGATGTTCAGTGGTAGAAACTACTCCTCCCATGTGTCAGGCCTGGGTTCAATTCCTAGTCAATGCACCTCTCTGACAGTGATGCATTGCATGCCGCTGAAGCAAAACAGGTTTCCAGAAACCTTCTAGAAAAATAGGAAAAAGACTAAATAAAGGCCTGGTGACGTGCTATGGGGAATCAGCCAGTAAAACCCCTACAGATCACAATGGGTTAATCTGCACCTAATCAGTGGAGCATCTTTAAGTTCCACCCCCTAGGAAAAATTTTCATGTTGATCCACCTACAAGAAATTATTTCTGCACCTACTCAACATCCAGTCTCCATTTTTCCCTTCAAATATTTGTCTTATGCAGGACCTCACATGGATTCTCCATTTCCCCTTCAGTGTTCACTCTTGATTTCTCTTAGAGCACAGGAAAGATGCATGGAAAAAGAAAAGCCAGTTTTAGGACACCAAGGATGAGGGCCCCACCCTAAAGATGATGTTTCAGGAAGAGAGAAAATCCCTGGGTTCTTTAAGGCATATAGTCCTGCTTCATGTGTGTATATCAATAGAAAGATACTAAATTATTTCTGAAGGAGGAAGGAAGCAAAAAATGAAAATCAGAAGTACTCACTCATCATTGTGGAAAGAATGTACGGTATGCCTAAAAGCAAACAGAGGTCTTAATCATACACGGCTCAAAGCCACCAGCTGCTCCACAGGAGGAGAAGGGGCAATCTTTACCCATGCCGTTTACAGCCTCTGAACCTCACTGGATGGTCAGCTATATTTTTTAAAATTAATTTTAATGAAAGTTTACAAAGACTTAGTGCTTTCACTCATTCATTGTTGCACTTTTCTCACAGTCCACCCCCTCAACCCCAATTCCCTCTTCTCTTTGAAAACCAAAAGAAAAATTATTTCATTGTTATAAAATCCTTCCCCCCCCCCCTAAGTCCACTCCACTACGCAGCCTTTGCTCTGGACTCCTGTCATGACAATAATACCTAATCACATATCCCTTTTAAACAGTTCTCTCCCTCATCTCTTTCAATGCAGTATACATTATTTATCCCCTCTTTCTCAGTCTTCCCTGAACTCTGATGTCAGTCCCCTTTTACAACAGTGGCGCTATGCAGTATTTGTCTTTTTGTGACTGAGATATTTCACTGAGCTTAATGTCCTCCAGGGTCACCCATTTTGTATAATATTTCATAAGTTTCTTGTTTTTCAATGCAGTGTAGTATTCCATTGTGTGAATATACCACAGCTTCTCTATCCATTGTTTGTTGATGGGCACTTGGGTTGATTCCACCTCTTTGCTATGGTGAACAAAGCTGCGATGTTGTTTCAACAATAACACAAAAACAATTAAAGATAGGAGTGAAGGGCTTGATAGTTCTAGAAAGTAGTACAAAAATAAACATAATATTAAGAGCATGGTTTTTAAGGAGAAGGGAAGATGGGACCAGCAATAAGAGAGTCAAGAGGATATAAAATGATTATATTGTTGATGTAAAGCTCAGTCAAGTGAGCTCTGGCTCACTGATGCCACACACAAGAGAACACAGCACTGAACAGTCCTGACCAATCACTGCTGCGGGATTGTGTATAATTTAGATGAACTTTCAGTCTCTGGGGTGATTTTCTGTCCTATTCATAAATTATTCAATGGATTCATCAGTTAATGAATTAATTAGTTGTTATTGCTGTGTACCATCGAGAGGGAACCGACTCATAGCTGACTTTCCAGCATGTTGTTTCAGAAGCACTTAATTGCAGGGGAGGAGATTGCCCGACCTCCCACGGAGCAGCTGGTGGATTCAAACCATGTGCCTTTAGGATTATAGGCTACCAGGGCTTTGTAAATAATTAGTGGTGCTGGAGAAGAGTATTGAATGTACCATGGACTGCCAAGAAAACAAACAGATTCATCCTGGAGAGGGTTAAACCAGGCTGTTCCTTGGAGGCAAAGATTCTGGGGCTTCGTCTGACATACTTTGGACATGTTGTAAAGAGGGACAGGTCCTTGGACAGGGACATCATGCTTGGGAGGGTAGAGGGACAGCGCAGGAGGGGAAGACCCTCTATGAGGTGGATTGATTCAGTGACTGGGGTAATCAGGATGGGTGTGTCAGAGACAGTGTGATTGGCACAGGACAGAGCAGAGTTTAGGGCTGTTGTACATAGGGTCGCTATGAGTCGCAAGCGACTCGACAGCACACAACAACAACAACAACAACAAATTAACTATTCAATTAGCCCTACCAATGATCATAAACATGACAGTATTTCATAACAGTGTACATAGAATTACCATGAGTCAGGGCAGATATAATGGGAACTACAATAGCAATAGGAAAGAAAAGCTGTAGTGATAATAATCTCAGGTTATTGGAATTAAGAGTTATTTTTATCATCTCTTAGTAGAAGGTGGAAGCCTTGGAAAGCTAACATGTATTACTGTTTTCAACTTGTCAGCTTGGTTTTCCAAACAGAAAACAATTACTCCTGCCGTATCTTTTCTGTTTACATTTTACATATAGAATTACCTTAAATTTGTATAGACTCAAAATTCTGCTACTATTTATATTGTTTTACTCTATCTTAACCTTAAAATTAATCTTGTTCCCTGTATGAGAGTATGGGAAATTGAAGACTTTCCTCACTCAATGAGACACTTGGGTTTAAAAAAACAGAAAAATTGTGTGGGTAGTCTTAGGTATTAATTAATATCTCCAAAAATGTTAAGACCACTATCTTAAGTTACTTTACAGATATCCAATCATATAGACGCAGCCTTAGAGAAGAGGCCTCATAGTCTATTTTAGTTTCTCTTGAATCTTGAATGAACTTTGATTTCTACAACCATTCCCCTTGGATAAATTTGTTGAGCCATGATAAAGCAGTGTGGCCTTTGCGAACATAAGCGAAGCATTTTATGGAGCAGCTGATGGGTAAAAGTCCCTCTCAAGATAGTGTTAAGGACTTGGCCAGAATTCAAACTTATTCTTCATGGTCCTTCTGAGACTGTCTCAGAAACCCACAAGGAAGGAAAGCAAAGCCAATTACTTTGACAAAAGAGTTCGCTTCCCTTCTGCCAGCTGGTCTCCTTGGTGGCTTGGATCTGACTGACGTTTAATCTGACCTCAAGAGGTAGACTGATAAAAAAAATGGTTAACTTATTTTTATTCATTGTAATGAATCTTGTTCGTGTTGACCTCTTCCGCAAGGCTGCAAGAACCACCAAATGATTGCTGCCTCAGGTGAAAAGAACAAAGTACTCTGAATGTTTCCAGGAGTTCAAGCGTCAACGATCTCTAATTTCTCTTCTTGTCATACTTTTCAAGTATCTTTTTCTATCGCAAAGAATATTTGGATAAAATACAGTTACAGATGAAAGAACTCTGAACAACTTTGCATTGCTTGCCCTGAATTCAGTTGTAAATATTTTCCGCTTTGAGGGACTTCCTGAGAGGCACAGCAGTTAACACACTTTATGTGCCATTGAATCAACTCCAATTCCTAGTACAATAGCTCCTCAGCCTGGTCTATCCTGAGCCAGTTTCATTGTCTCTGATACACCCACCCCCCAATCCCCCAGTCACTGAGTCAATCCATCTCATCCTGGTTCTTCTTCTCTTTTGTTATTCCTCCACCTTTCCAAGAATGATGTCTTTCTCCAAAGACTGGTCCCTTCTAGTAACATACTTAGCTGACAATAAAAAGTTTGCAAGTTTGAGTTCACCTCAAGGTGTTTCTCTGGTGGTTTCCATCTGAAGAATTACTGTTACTTTTATTGTTGCTAATAAACATGTTATGTACTATCTCATCTGAAGAATTACTGTTACTTTTATTGTTGCTAATAAACATGTTACGTACTATCGAAGCAGAACCGATTTGCAGCAGACACTCTACTGGATTTTGTTGTTATGTGTCATCGAGATGCCTGCAAATCATATCAACTCTTTGTATAATAGCTCTGAACTCAGTCTCCTTGTCTCTGAGACACCTACCCCCATTACCTCAATATTGGGTCTTCCTCTCCTGTGCTGTCCTTCTTCCAAGTATGATGTCCTTCTCCACAGAATGGTCCCTCGTAGCCATGTGCCCAAAGTATATGAGACAGAGCTTCAAATCCTTGCCTCCAGGGATCATCTTGGTTTCACCCTCTTCAAGACAGACCTGTTTGTTCTTTTGGCAGTCCATGGTATGTATAATACCCTTTTCCAGCACTACAATTCAAAGACGTCAGTTATTCTTCTGTCAGCCTTGGTCACTGTCCTGCTCTGTGAATGAGTTTGAAGAGGATGTAAATAAAACAGGAGGAAACTGCTCTTCTTTCTTCTTCAGAGCAGCTGGTGAATTCAAACTGTGAACCTTTGAATTGGTGGCACAACTTTTTACCTCTAGGCCATCAGAGCTCCCGGAAATCCTGTGGAGCACAGCTCTGCTTTGCTGCACTCGGAGCTGTCCTGAGTAAGAACAGAATCAATAGCATTCTGTGTGAAGGATCATTTGAGCTAGAAATGAAAGCAAAAACTCAAAAGAATAAAAACAACCAGAGAAGGGAGCAGGAAAAGAGTGGGCAGATAGTTCCTATACTAGAATAGGTGAAGAGAAGTTCAATCTGGGATGAAAAGACTATCAGACATTAAATGTATTGCAAATAATAATCTGGAATAGGACATACACTGTAAATTAAATGGAGGTGGGAAGGAAGAAAAGGGAAAAATCATAAGCTGTGAAGGGCGAAGGGAATAGACATACAGAAATAGAACTTGCTTAGACATAACTGTAAGAAGTCAATGGCATCAAGAAATAGCAATAAATACCCATGAAAAATTGTCTGTAAAACATCAGTGTGATTTGCAAACTCTCACTCAAGTAAAATAGATTCCATTTTAAAAGGCCTAATGTGTATGATTTGTTGAATGAAAAACCAATTTGCCTTATAACGTTTGTTCAAATCGCAATCAAAATAATTTTAAAAAATTAAAGAATGTGAATTACAGAAAACAAGATGTTCTGTTGTTATGTGCTGTTGAGTCACCTGTGACCCATGGTGACCCTATGTACAGAAGCTCTGAAGACTGCCCTGTTATGAGCCAATCTCACCAATTCCAACACACCAACCCCTGTTGCTCCAGTAACTATAAAATCCATCTCATCCAGGTCTTCCTCTCCTGCACTGTCCCTTCACCCTTCTGAATATGTTGTCCATCTTTAAGGACAGATATCTCTTGGCCAAATGCCCACAGAATGTGAGATAGAGCTTCAAAATCCTAGCTTCCAAGGAGAAACTTGGTTTCACTCTCTCTAAACAGACCTATTTATTTTCTTTGTGGTCCATGATATGTTCAAGACTCTTCTCTAGCACCACAACTTGAAGGCATCAATTCTTCTGTCAACCTTAGTCATTTTCCAGCTCTCTGATGCATAGCAAGTAATTGCAAAGATCATGATCTGGATCAGGCACACCTTAGTCTCTAGACTGACATTGCTGGTTTTCAATACTCTCGATAGGTTCTTTTTTTTTTAAATTTAGGTTGTTTATTTTTCATTTCAATGAACATCTACAGAGATTTTGGGATTCCATTCATCCATTGTTGCACCCTTCTCCCCACACAAACCCCTCCCCCAGCACAAACCCC
>NW_006399903.1:5169284-5274262 GCF_000299155.1 Elephantulus edwardii
GGGGTGCAGGGGCATTGTATACCAATGAAGGAGTTTTTTCTTTTGCTTTTCAAGGAGATGAGCGAACTGGGGTGGGGGTGGGGTGGGTGGGGAGAAAAGTGCAACAATGACTGAATGGAAGTTTAAAATCGCTGTAAATGTTCATTGAAATTAATTAAAAAAAGAGAGAAAAAAAGAGTGCTAATTGTGGAGTTAAGCAGGTTGTAACTCTTTTTTTTTTTTTTTTCAGGTTGTAACTCTTAACAACCTCAATTTCTTCTCCATCTATCATGGTGCTGCCAATTGGTCCAGTGGTGAGAATCTTTGTCTTTTTGATGTTGAGCTTCAATCCATATTGAAGACTACAGTCCTTGACCTTCTGTAGCAAGTGCTTCAGGTCCTCCTTAGTTTCAGCAAGCAGGGTTGTGTCATCTGCATAATGTAGGTTATTGATGAGTCTTCCTCCAGTCTTGATGCCACACTCCTCCTTATGAAGTCCAGCTTCCCAAACAAGATAGGATAGGAAAAAGAAAATATCAGCTCTTGAGTGGATTCAAACAACCATCTTACAGTGAGCAGCAGAAGGTATAATGTATTACTCCACTTCACTCCACCCCCAAAATGCAGACTCACTATTGTAGACTTGATTCCAAATAGTAGAGGGAGTTTTTGGTCCAGGAATCTCCCTGACATTCATGCTCACCAATTTCTAAGGTGTAAACACTTCACATGCTCTTTTTTTAAAAATAGTGCTCTGCTTTAAAATGATGGCCAGTTTTCAAGGGGTAAATACATCTTCTTGGTGGATTTCAAGTAGCTAACACGATGCCACTGACCACAAATACAGGAGTGAGGCACAAAGATGGTTCTCACCAGCAGGTACAAGGTTGATGTCATATTCCAGGACTTACTGGATGGATTTACTATGCTTGAGGTATTGACTTCTGGTGGCTTAGTGGTTAAGAATTGTGCTACCAACTCATAGATTCATGGTTTGAATCCATCAGGTGCTCCAAGAGAAAAAGACAGGCTATTTCCTCCTGTGCATTTTACTGCCTCTCAAAGCTAACTAGAGGATCAGCTGTGAGAGACAGGGGTCTGCTGAAACATGATGGCATATGGGGATGTGCAGAGGGAGGGGGAATTAATCACAGGGTTGTATAATTTGATGAGAGAGGAGAGGGAAATTAGAAGAATCTGTTCTCAAAATCAATGTATTAAAATTTTGTAAATAAATTAGTATTTAAAAACAAAACATCCAACCATTTACTTGTAAAGAGCTGCACTGCCAACCCAAAGGCAGCAGGTTCAAATCCACCAACTGTTCCACTGGAGTAAGATGAATAATCTCCTCTTGTGCAATTTATAACCTCTGAAACCCTGCCAGAGGGTTTACTGTGAGTCAATTCCAACTTCACTGTGTATACAACAATAGCAATCAGAATTTATAGGTGCTTTGAACGACCTCTCGTGACTTGTGGTAATGTACTTGGCTGCTTCTGTGAAAGGCTGACAGTTAGAAGGCCAGCTGCTCTGTGAGGAGAAGAGAGGCAGTCTGCTTCCGTAAAGGTTTGCAGCCTTGGTTGGAAACCCTGTCAGCTGTTCTACTCTGGTCTACTGGGTTACTTTGAGTTGGGATAGACCTGAAGGCAATGGATTTGGTTTTGGATCAGACATTTCAGGATAATTTTTCATACTCTTTCAACAACCTCCCAAAGCTCTCCATCCTATTCTCACTTCTGCAAACCTTTTTCCTTTTATTTCAGAGAGAAAGGCATTGAAGTGAAAGTACATCTTTCCATCCAGCTACTGCCTTTACTTGGACCATTTTCTATCTCTGCTTTCCTGGTCTCTCTTTCCTCCTCTGATAAAGACATGGTTCTTCCTTTAAGTTTAACCATGCACTCTAACCTAGTCTTCTCAATTATGTTCCCTTTCTTGTAGTTTTAATGACTTCTCCACAGCATTTATCTTTTCAGCCTATAAATATGATCAAAGTTTGTTCTTAGCCATTTTAAACCAAAAACCTCTGAATCTCGCCAAATTCTATTGTGTCCTTCCTTTCCTTTGTCTAATCACAAACTTTTCTTCAGTTTATTGAAGAAGTGGCCAAAAGTTAATCTTTGACAAAAATACTGTGGTCTTATCCCATACATGGAACTTTGTGTCATGACGTATTGTGCTGTTAACCAAAAAGTCAATGGTTCAAGTCCAGCAGGTAATTGGTAAGAGAAAGACGGGGAGTTTTCTTTTGTAAAGACTTACAACCTCAGAATCCGGATGAAAGATCCCTGTGAGTTGGAGTAGACTTGCTGGGGGTTGGTATGTCTAAACTTGCAGCAAACCTGTGGATAAATCCCTATGAAATAAAAACTACACATCTTTCTCCAGGAACAATTTCACAATAGCATGAGAAACCTCATGATTTGCTATCTAAGTACGTCACTTTAACATAAAAATACAAACACAAGTGTTGTTTGGTTATGCTGTTTTAAGAGTGGAATTTACAGTCTATGTGGAAAAAAAATAACATATGTAACAACCCTATGAATAGAAATAACGTTTCTATAATCATTCAGATAAGTGTGTGATGGCTTCTTATGGGACTAATACAAGAAGTTTTATCACCAAAGTTCTTGAAACATGATCCATTTTGGAGTAATTGGATTAAGTTATAGTTTTTCCTCATCTTGGCAAGGAGGGAAGTATAGTGTCATGATGTCACTATCTATTGCTAAATCTGTCTTCTTTACAGAAAATCCTGTATTCAATACAATTATTTTGTGACTGTCATAAAAGGCCTGAAATTCTGAGGTTTTTAACTTATTAAGCTTCTTGGGCAAACCAGTCCCTGCCCAGTCAATAGAATTGGCATTTTCCTTGTTACAGGATCTAAGCTGCCCAGTGTCAGGCACAGGAAGCTCTGCAGAACTACTTCTGGCCAAGCCAGCTCACAGCCAGAATGAGAAACTCTCACTCCTGAGGGCTGCCTGAGGGCCTTTAAAGACAGGTTTATGTTTTTCCCAAACTTCTTGCTAACTCCCACCAGGAAATATACATTCTGGACATTTTGTGCCAAATAACTCATCCCTGGGAGAAAATCTCCCAACATTATGGGTTAGCACCTTATGTCTGGGGGAGTCTCGTGCCACAGAGGCTGTACTGTGGACTCAAGCGAACGGGACCCTGAAGGCACAGGACTTAGAAAACATTGTTGTTAGGTGCTATTGAGTCAACGCTGACTCCCAGCAACCCGGGGAACAACAGAACAAAACCCTGTCCTATCTTGTGCATTTCTTACACTCTCCATTTGGCTTATGCCCATCAGTGGACATAAATGATTGTGCTACGGTTATTATTAGGGGTCATCAAGCTGACTAGGATGAATAGCAATCCTATGAACAGGAGATAAAAACCTGGCTCTATCCTGTACCTTTATCAATCACGATCTCCTGCCTACTGATCTTAATTGCTACAGTCACTGCATAAATTTATCTCATCGAGGGTTTTCTTTTATTTTTCCGACGCTTCGCCTCTGCCAGCCTGACGTTTCCGCCAAGGACTGGCCTCTCCTGACAATATACCCAAAATCTATGCAGTGGAGTCTCCACATTCTTGCCTCTGAGGTGCACTGCTGCTTGCACTTCCTCCAGAATCAATTTGTTTCTTCTTTTCAGGAGTCCAGGGGATATCCAATACTTTCCTCAAAACCACAATTCAAAGGCATCACTTTTTCTTTGGTCACCTTTATTCATTGTCCAACTTTCACATGCATAAGAACAAATTAAAAATGCCATGGTTTGATAAGGCACACCTTAGTCTTCAAACTGATACCCTTACTTTTCTGTACTTTGGAGTATAAAACAGTAGCTTTCTTCCCAATACATCTTTTGATTTCTTGGCTGCTGCTACCATGGGTATTAGTTGTGAATTTAAGTGAAATCAAGAACTTGAAAGCATCAATCTTTTCTTCATCTAGCATGATGTTGCCTGTTGGTCCAGTAATGAGGATTTTTGTCTCTTTAATATTGGGCTGTAATCCATATTAAGAATGTTGTTGTTGTTGTTGATTGCCATCAAGTCAAGCACGACTCATAAAGACCCTTTGAACAAAAGACCTGAAGCCTTTCTATAACTATCATCATCTCCCAAAGTTTAGTTTCCAGAGGCATGTTGTTTAAAAGTGGATGCCACTCCTGCTTCCGAAGTGGTGATGGTGTTGCTGTTAAGTGCCGTTGAGTCATAGGAGACTCATAGCAACCCTATGAATGAAAGTCCTCTACACTTGTGTGACTTTCATCCTTTCTTCCTGTTCATAGGGTTTCTGGAGGCAAGCTATTTATGGAAGTGGATGCCACTCCTGCTTCCAAGCTTGTTTTAATCAGGGAATGCCACCAAACATCGTCTGCAATGGGTAACAATGCATTTGTAGTCTTTGATATTATTCTTCAGTAGGTAATTAAAGACGTCTTCACTCTCAATAAGCAAGGCTATGTCATATGCATAATGCAGGTTGTTGAGTCTTTCTCCATTCCTCATGCCTCATTCTTCTTCATCTAGGCCAGCTTCTGAATGATTCACTCAGCATACAGATTGAATAGATATGGGGAAAGGATACAACCATGACACACACTGTTCCTGATTTTAAATGACGTAGTATTTCCTTATTCTGATCAGAGAATTGCTTTTTACTTTTACCATATCTTTATTGGTGAAGAGACCGTGTGATGAAAGCTTCCAGCCTCTTGGTGATATCCCGAGGCTGTGGGGGAAAGGGCTCTTCTCACCTGCCCCAGCTCCACATCTTCACATGGACGAGTTGGACCAGGAACAACTAAACATACAATAGGAACTCTTGGCCTTCTCCCAGGTGCAGCACCTCCAGAACCAGCAGTTCTTAATGCATCAACAGTAAGCCCAGGCTTGGCTCAGCAGCAGGAAGAAGCCCTGTCTTCCCAACAATAGCAGCAGCAGCTGACACTCCTCCTCCAGCAGTTCCAGGCTCACAGGATGAGAATATCTGATCAGAATGTCATTTCTTCAGTGACTGGGTCTGTGTGGGTGCCAGATAATGGTTTGGTCCGGGAGCTGCAACCAACAGCCTCACAAACTACAGTTTGGGAGGAGGCAGTGTGTGGGATCTTCCCTTAGACATCACAACCCCAGGACCTGTCTGAGAGCAGCATCAGCAGATGGAGAAAGTCAAAGCAGCAAAGCTGGAACAGGAGAGGAGAAAGCCAGAAATGAAAGCAAAGGGGAAAGAGGGGCACAAGAGGCAGGAAGAGCCCCCAGACAGCAGGAGGAGATTCTGCTGTGAAGATAGCAGGAGGAAGAGGACGGAAGAGGAAGAGCTTGACTGAAGGAAACAGGAGAATAGCTTCTTGATGTATGTAAAGATTTCACATGAGCAAAATTAAGTGCTCTGAGATTCCCATTCTTTTCATTGTTACCCATAACTTATTATTAGCCACACAATCAAATGCTTTCACATAAGCAATGTCTATGTCAACATCTTTCTGGTATTCTCTGCTTTCTGTCAGGATCCATCTGACATCAGGAATGATTTCACTCATTGCAAGACCTCCTCTCAATCTGGCTTGAATTTCTGGACATTCCTTGTCAATGTGTTATACCAGCTGTCTTTTAATAATCTTCAGGGAGCTTTTACTTGCCTATTGTATTAACAATATTGTTCAATAGTTTCCTAACAACAACAAAAACGAGGCCACCTTTTTGTTGTTGTTGTTCAAATGGGAACAAAACTATTTCAGTCTTCCAAATTTCTTGGCATAGACTATGAAGCATTTTAAGGGCTACATCTGTTTGTTGAGACATGCCAATTAGTATTCCATTGATTTCTGGGCCGTACATTTTGCCAAAGCTCCAATGCAGCTTGAATATCTCCCATCATTACCATTGAATCATTCAATGTTGTTGACTGATTCCTTTTTGAAGTGACTCTAAGCATGCCTTCCACCTTCTTCTGGTGCTTCCTGCAACAATCAATACTGTTTCAAAATAATCCTTTAGTAAAGCCGCTTGATAGTGAAAGAATTTTGGAGGAAGGTCAGATCAGGAATGGACCATGGGGCATTAACAAATCCAGAATGTATTGAGTAATAAGACTATGATGCTTCTCTAGGAGAGAATAGATAATGGATAAGAAATGAATGCAAGAGAGGGACAGACATTCTACAACAAATCACTCCTTTAATTGGGGAGAATTAGGATCTTAAAAATATAGGACTTTCTCTCAGGGCACAAAATGACAGATGGGGGACTTGAGTACAGATGTAGCTATTTTCTCTCTTTTTAAATTTTCCTCTCCTCTATTAAAGCTGTCAAAATGACCTCTCCTTTTGAGATTTTAGGATTCTAAGCCACGAGACGGGACTAAATCTTATTTAGGATATTTTCCCTGACAACACTTAGCACCTAGGAGATGTTTATAGTATAGAATTTCTATTTCTTAATCATAAACACCTACTGCTGAAGCTTTGCACTACAGACATGAGTGGATCTGCATGCATACATGTATGCATGCCCGGGGACACGTCTGTGCACACGCACATGTGCTCAATGAGCATGCGTATGGATACACACATCATTCCTCAAAGGTGCCAGGAGAAACTTTTTGTATATATTTCTTTATTATATTATTTTCCATAATCCTTTCTGACTCTTTGATTTCCATGATGGGAACTCTTCCTGAGAAGTGAGGGGGTTTGCATCAGTGGACCTTTTCCTATGCATCAGAATAAATTGAAGATCTTTGAAAAAACTGTAAATGCCTGAGCTCAGCCTCAGAAGTTGATTTTGGTTGTTCTGGAGTGGGGCTCATGCATGATTATACTTAAGGGATCAATCTTCATATAATGTAAACACTCAGCCATGCTGGAAACCTCCAATGTCAATTTTAATAACTTCTGTGGAGGAAACTCCTCTTCAGTCTAATTATATGAGAATACTAATGAATGCTGTGGTTGTTATGTACTGTTGAGTTGCCTGTGACTCCTAGCGACCCTTTGCGCAATAACTCTGTAGCCTGCCCTGTCCAGAGCCAATCTTACTGTCTCTGACACACCTGCTCCCATTGCCTCAGTCACTGCGTCAATCCATCTAATCCAGGGTCCTTCTCTCCTGTGCTGTCCCTCAGCATGATATCCCTCTCCAAGGGCTGGCTCCTCCTGGTAATGTGTCTAAAGTATGTGAGATGGAGATTCAAAATCCTTGCCTCCAAATAACAACTTGGCTTCACCTTCTCCAGGACAGACCTGTTTGTTCTCTTAAAAGTTTATGGAATATTCAATTCTCTTCCCGAGTACCATAACTCAAAGACATAAATTCTTCTCTTTATGTCATCCTAAGTCATTGTCCAACTCTCTGATACATACCAAGTAATTGTAAAGACCATGGACTGGATCAGGCATTTCTTAGTCTCTAGATTGATGTCATTGCTCTTCAGTATTCTGGAAAGGTCCCAGACAGCAGATTTTCCCAAGGCAATTCATCTTTCTATTTCCTGACTGTTGGTGTCAAGAGTGTTGATTGTGGAACCAAGCAAGCTAAAATTGCTAACAATCTCAATCTCTATCTATCATGATCCTGCTACTTGGCCTAGTGGTGAGAATCTTTTTTTTCCTGACATTGAGTTTCGATCTATACTGAAGACTACAGTCCTTATCTTTCTGCAGCAAGCAATTCAGATCCTCTGTTATGGAAGCAAGTCACAAAATAGTTCCTGAAACCATTCTGAAGCTTCATTATTCTTGCCTCCAAAGAGCACTCTGGCTGCACCCACTCCGAGACATATCTATTTGTTTTCTTGTACATCCATGGAATCTTCAGTGCTATTCTCCAACACCACAGCTGAAAGGCATCAATTCTTTTTCTGACATCCTTATTCATTGTCCATCTCTCTGATGCATAGCAAGTGATCAGAAAAACCGTGGCCTGAATCAGATACATCTTATTTCTCAAACTGATAAAATTGCTCCTCAAAAATTTAAGAGGCCCCTGACTATAGATTGTCCCAAGGCAATATACATCTCCTAATCTCCTAATTGCTAGCACCAAGTATATTGATTGTGGATCCAAGTAAGATGGAGTCATTGGCAGTTTTAATCTTTGCTCCAACTATCATGATATTACTTATCAGTTAAGTGGCAAGAATTTTTGTTTTCTTCAGATTTAGATGTAATCCATATTGAAGGATTGACCTTGAGGTTTAACCTTAGTGCTTCATGTCTTCCTAGATCAATAGAAATAATTTTTATAAAATACAATGCATATGAATGTATGAAACACAATATAATTGAAAGATTGTATAAAATACCATGTACATGAATAAAACACATTATATGTGAATTGTTGTATATGCAAACCAATAGGAAAAAACCAAATTATTAAATACTATTTCTTCTGCATGGATAACACCTTAAACTCTGTGCAAGGCAGAGGATGCCATTTGCCAAAGCTAACACAGCAGGCTAAATCCTGTGATAAAGTGAAGCACAAACTATTTCCATTAACCATTACACTACCTGCGTTCTAGAGCCTGGCAGTCATGTATGTTAGAAGCATGACTGGGAAAGAGATTTACTCCTACCCAACATGTAAAGATCTTTGTGTAAGCTTACTAATCTATCAGTTTGCAAATCATATGATGCAAATCCTAGGTACATTTTTTCCCAGCCATAGGAAGCAGTTTCCTGAAAAGGTGGACCAAACAATGAGAAGACTGAAGCAAACATTCTAAAGAATTCCAAGAAAGCCTGATTGACCAGTCTTCCCTCTAATAGAAGGGACTCACAAATATCAAGATGTCTTTTTATATGCTATCTGTGGCTTCAATTGTTATCTTAAGATTATAATTTAAAATAATATATCTGTTATTCTACTCGATATGTGCTCTATTGTACATAGGGTTTTTAAAGGCCTGTTATATTTCAGAAGTGGATGGTCAATCCTTCTTCCTTGTCTGCCTTAATTCTGATGCCTAGCTTGGACATTTCCAGAGTACTGAGAAGCAACGATAGTAGTCTAGAGACTAAGGTGCACCTGATCTAGTCATGGTCTACACGATTACTTGTTATGCAGCAAAGAGATGAATAATTACTAAGGATGATAGAAGAAGAATTGATGCTTTTGAGTTGTTGTGCTGGAGAAGAGTCTTGAGTATACATGGACCACCAAGAACACAGATAGGTCTGTTCTTGGGGCGGGCGAAGACATGTTTCTCCTTGAAGGCTAGGATATTGAAGTTCCATCTCACATACTTTGGGCATGTGGCCAGGAGGACCGATCCTTGGAGAAGGACATCATGCTTGGAAGGGTGGAGGGACAGTGCAGGAGAGGAAGATCCCTGAGTAGATGGATTGATATAGTTACAAGGGCAATGGGGTAAGTCTATCAGAGTCAGTGAGGCTGGCTCAGGACAAGGCGGGCTTCAGAACTATTGTACATAGGGTCACTATGAGTCACAGGTGACTTGACAGCATATAATGACAATAACAACAATTTAAAATGTTAACTACTTACTTAAGTATCTTGTACTTGCTATGAAAAATGTTATACCAGGACACTTAATCTACAACCATACTTTTGTTATCTCTCTTTCTAGAATATGGTAATGATTGTTGGAAAAATTCTACTTCCTTAGAATTACATTTAGAAGACTATGATTATTCTGTAATGGAACCTTAGTTGCCACTTGTAAACTTTCCCGTACCTTTTGTTTCCTCCAATCAAATCCTTTGTGCTCCTTATGAATATATAATCTTACATGGTGGATCTAATTACACTAATTTAGCTGATCCTTTCCCAACAGGTAATAAATTTACTCAGGCAATTTCTTCTATGGATTCAGGGTGAATCTGTGGTCAGTGGACTTTTGGGAATCTTGGATTGCCATTAAATATCCACAACTGGGATACCCGTAGGCACTGGTTAATAAATCATCTGACACTGCACAACAAGAATCAGAAGAAAATCCAATTGTCCAAGGTTCAGCTTGGGGATGATCAAGGGGTTTTTTATTGGGGAGGGGTGTTTGTTGTTGTGTTTGTTTGTTTGTTTTTTAGGAGGCTTATTTCCTACAAATGGAATAATGGAACTGGAAGCATCTTAAGAGAAACTTATGAGGTAGTCAAAGGTTTAGGGGGGAAAAACCCCAGCAACTTTACTTTCTTTATCCAAAATCACCCCATAGGTGATTACCCTTAGATTATCCATAGGTTATCCTTAGATGTTTATACTAGCCCTACAAAGTGGAGCCTGTGCTGTAGTAAATACTTCCTGTTGCATTTGGATAAAAAACACAGGAGAATTTGAATAAGAAACAAAGAATAGCAAACAGTGAGCCACTCACTAACACCCTTACACACACCACACTTATTCATTTGGTTACCCACTAATAGGGTGTGCTAGGTCCCTCCTTCAAGGAATTTTAACACTTAGAGTTAGTGTACTAATAATAGTAGGCATTGTTAAACTCGTTTCTTACTGCCTTATGCATGCTAAAGGGAAAACAATGCTAAGCCTCATCTTATTTTCCTCAGCTCAGTTCATCCAATCAGCAATGCCAAAGAAGAGCATGGTTTGGAACAGGAGGGAACCATCTGGTGAAGAAACTGAAGAATTTACCCAGTATCTGGTGTAATACTGTGGTTTTAAAGGGTCCAGCATTGGCCTCAGGTGGAGCACCCTTAAGTCCAGATTTCAACTCAGTGTTGATCATCGATGTAAATTCTTTAATCTCTAATCAAGGGAGAGTAATGTTTTAAGGGTAAAACAACCATGCACGCTGCCCTGCAGAAATGTTGTTGCTGTTAAGTGCCATTGAGTTGTAAATGACTCCATGAATGAAAGTCCTCAACACTTGTGTGACTTTCATCCTTTCTCCAGGTTCATAGGGTTTCCAGAGGCAAGATGTTTACAGAAGTGGATGTCATGAACTGATTCTATAATACCATGGCCCATAGTCAATTCACAGAAACCCCGAGGCTGTCAATTTTGAATTTCTCCTACCTTGCTAATAAAGCTCCTTTATTATGCACATTTAGCATTGACATCTTAAAAGTAAAGTAGCCTCTAAAAATAAAGTTAGAGTCTGCTTTATTTATACATCCATGCCCTACCAACCTGGACTAAATGGCTTTATCTGGTTCTGTAATCCCTTTAATAATACCTAATGTGTTTTTCCGCTTTCTGTGTCATGTGAATATCCTGGTCTCTGATAAAATGAAGACATGAGTCTGTCACCCATATCAAAAAAGCTCTCTTATGCTCAGTGCCCTCAGGCTCATAAGGACAAATACTGCATAAGACAATTACTATCAAAATAGAAGGATATCTAGTAATATGTCTAAATGTCCAAAGAGGGAAGAGAAGGGTGGGAGAGGAGATAAGGTTGGGAAGGGTGTGGAAATACTGGGATAGAGAAAAGAAAGTTAAAATTTTAAAAAGATGTTTTAATAAACCAAAGAAAATGTGTATGATAATCAAATAATCAAAATATTTTGTAAACTTTTATGGACATTACAATAGAAAGAAAATAAGGGGAAGGAATTGCTCTCTTGCCTAAGAAAGCAGGAAACCAAATGTATTGACATCCCTTTTCTTTGTCACCTCAACATAAATGGACCTTTGATAACTTGTTTAAAATTTTTCTGGAAATATAATCTTCAGAAGTTACTGGTGTAGCTGTCCTGCTGGCTGTCAATTTCCCCTCATTTTTATCGATCTATCTCCTTCGTTTTCTACACTATGTCAGAATAAACTACATTTCTTGGCTTAAAAAAAAACAAATCCCAAAACCCACAACAAACAAGCATGAAAATTAATAAATCATTGGGTAAAGGGAATAGAAATAAACTAGAAATTGTTGATTAGATATTTAATTAATTGAGTCAATTGCAGTCAATGTTTTAAAATAAAATGTATATGAAAGATTGAATTAAAAATCAATGAGTTTTAAACTTTGACGAAATATTTTAAAAATAAAGAACTCACAAATATGAAAAAAGTGTGTGATGAATATGGTCTTCAGAATAGTGAATGTTGTTGTTTGTTGTTACGTGCCGTCGACTTGCCTGCGACTCATAGCGACCCTATGTACAACAGCCCTAAACTCCGCTCTGTCCTGTGCCAATCGCACTGTCTCCGACACTCCCATCCCAATTATCCCAATCACTGAATAAATCCACCTCATAGAGGGCCTTCCTCTCCTGCGCTGTCCCTCCACCCTCCCAAGCATGATGTCCCTCTCCAAGGACTGGTCTCTCCTCACAACATGTCCAAAGTATGTTAGACAGAGCCTCAGAATTCTTGCCTCCAAGGAGCCACCCAGTTTAATCCTTTCCAGGACAAATCTGTTTGTTTTCCTAGCAGTCCATGGTATTCTCAATACTCTTCTCCAGCACCACAGCTCAAAGGCATCAATTCTCCTTCTATCCTCCTTGGTCATTGTCCAACTCTCTGATGCATAACAGGTGATTGTGAAGACCATGGCCTGTATCAGACGCAGCTTAGTCTCCAAAGAGACACCATTGCCCTTAAGCACTTTGGAGAGGTCCCTAACAGCAGACTTTCCCATGGCAATGCGCCTTTTAATTTCCTGGCTGCTGGTGCCAAGACTGTTGACTGTGGAGCCAAGCAAACTAAAGCTGTATGTACAATAGTGAATGACATAAGCAAAATGGGGTGATATCTTTTCAAAATTGAAGATGAGAAGGCAGAGAGGGTGAGAAAAAAAACAGAAAGATGACAATGTGGACCCCAAGGAGCAAAGAGGGAGACTGCTGACACCGTGGAGGGATGCAATCAATATCATGGAATACGCTGTGTAGGAACTATTGATCGGAACCTAATTGTCTATGATAATTTTCACCACCTCAAGCATAACAAAATGTTTATCAACAGAAGACCTGGATGGCTGACCTCTTGACTGTTTATCTCAACAGCTTTTCATGGCATTTGCTAAAGGAAGTTGGCAGTAACCAGGCTGGGCTGAGAGCTCTCAGTCCTAGGAAATCTTAGCCTAATGGTAGATACTCTGCTACTGATGAGGAATTAAGAGCATGGCAGCTTCAAGCATCCACTCTAGCCTAGACCTGCCAACCTGTCCACTTACTGAGTACAAGGGGAAAGCAAAGGGATTGCAAGGTGTACCAGCTGTCAAGGATCTCTCCAAAGCACTCAAGGGCAAGGATGTCTGTTTAAATACCAAGGTTTACCTAATCTAAACCATGGTCTTTTGAATTCATTCCAATGCAGTTGAAAGTTTTGTAATGAATAAAGACAACAGAAGAAGAATTGACGCTTTCAAATTGCGGTGTTGGAGAAGTGCACTGAACATCTCATGGACTTCCAGAAGAACAGACAAGTCTGTCTTGGAGCAAGTGCAACCAGTGTGATCTTGAGAGATAAAGATGAAGATAGTTCATCTCATAGACTTTCTGCATGTTGTCTGTTGGGGCGAGAGTCCTTGGAAAAATTGTGCTGGGAAAGGTGGAATGATCAGAGGCAGAGAAGACCCTCAGTGAGAGGGATTGACACAGTGACTTCAGCAACGGACTCTGGCGTATGAGAGGTGCTGAGGATAGTCTTAAGATGGGTCCAGATTTGTTATTCATAGGGTCACAATGAGTCTTCCTCAACTGATGGCACCTAACAACAACAACAACAATAAGAAGTCGTAGTTGACTGTGACCTGACAATAACAGCGACACACCAGCTTGCTAATGGGTCACTATCGTTTCTTGGTGGCATGCCCTGCCCTCGACCCAGTTTGGGAGAGCTGCATGAAATCCCTTAGAATCTCACCAAATAGGCGGTTGCTCTAGAGGACTATTTAAAGAAAATTCAGCAAGTGGATTTTGATAGATTCCACACAGTTTTACAGCAGAAGAATACATTGCTTCCATTGTCTTTGTATATTCAATCATGGAGAAAAAGATATTAAAGTAACTTCTAGGGGAAAAAAAAGAATCTCACCAAAATGGCTAAAAAAAAACTATGTTGGTTTTCGTACAAAATTCATATACCTTCTGTTTCATTTATGTGCATTATTTTCCATGTAGTCCTTCATTCATATTGTATTTCGTGCACTCACAATCATACACTGTCTTTTATAAAATGAATCATTGATCTATGCCCACTATTGCCCCGTCTTTTAGGTCCCCACTCGATGTGATCTATCCTAATTCCTTCACCTTCACCCTCTCCCTCTGCCCACCAAACTGTGGCTCTGTGATTCGCCCCCTTCCCCACCCTCAAGCCCTGTCCTCTCCCGTCCCCGCTTTGTTATCCTTTTATTCTTACAACAATGGTCCTGTTTTGAGACTTTTTAAACATTGCTTTGGTGGCTCGAAGTGCATACCTCCTCGCTGTGCTCTGAAACATGTTCTTTGGAAGTGGTTTTGCACCGCTTATCTCAGGGTATGTATATTCCAAACCCTCACCCGCACGGTTTCACGGGGTAGCGACTCCTTGGCCTAGAAGTACAAGGAACTTCTGTTAAACAAGCTAACCACTGGAAATGTTATGGCTGCAAGCGGAAAGAAATGAGGTGTGTACCACAGACCACATAAAACAATGAAAGCAATTTAAAGACAAAATGGACTGGCTAACAGGGAGCGGGCCTGCAATATCAAAAGCATATGAGCAGCCTGCTGCTTTGGGCAGGCCTCTGTAAATCTTGGCGCACGCTCAGCCTTGCCCTGGAGCCCTTCTTGATGAGACCAGGGCTGGGGAGCCAGGGCGCCCCACCTTCCAATCAGCCTCTCCTCACAGCCCAGCCCCATCAAGGCCGCAGTTCAGAACCAGGACTCTCTCAAGCACACAGGCCCTGCTGAAACAGAAGAAGGCGGTACCAAGGGACAATTTGCACTTGATTAGGAGGCCAATGAGCTGTACTACTCCTTCTGGATAGATTATTCTCTTCATCCGTCTAATGAAGCACTTTGTTGAACAAGAGCTCCATCTATGGGATAAATCAGCTACAATGGTTTCTACCCTTGCACACCCAGGAGATTCTCATGTATTTTTGGCCAGTGGCTCCCAATGGTTTCCAACGGGGAGGAACTCCTTTCACTCCTGCGGGCATCTGATAATGTCCGGAGGCGTTTTTGCTTGCCACAAATGAGCAGATGTGGAAGGGTGCTACGCTATTTAGAAATAGGGACAAGGAACATTGGTCAGCATTCCACATTTAGCCTGTAAAATATCAATAGTGCCAAAGTTGAGAAAATGCTTTCAAATCGGGAATCTCTAGATGCTCAGATAACAAATCAGTTTAGATAGTGCTATTACATAAAAATATTTTTTTTATTTTTGCCTCTTCCATATTCTTTTTTTAATTGTATTTTTGTTGTTGTTGTTGTTATGTGCTGTTGAGTCATTTGCGACTCATAACGACCCTATATACAACAGCCCTAAACTCTCCCCTATTCTGTGCCAATTCCACCATCTCCAACACACCTACCCCCATTCCCTTAGTCACTGAATCAAGCCACCTCATCGTCCAGGGTCTTTTCTTGCACTGTCCCTCCACCCTTCCAAGCATGACGTCCCTCTCCAAGAACTGGTCCCTCCTTGCAATATGTCCAAAGTATGTCAGACGAAGCTTCAGAATCCTTGCCTCCAAGGAACAGCCCGGCTTCACCCTGTCCAGGACAAACCTGTTCATTTTCTTAGCAGTTCATGGTATAGTCAATACTCTTCTCCAGCACCACAGCTCAAAGGCATCAATTCTCCTTCTATCCTTACTAGTCATTGTCCAGCTCTCTGATGCATAACAAGTGATTGCAAAGACCATGGCGTGTATCAGGCGCACCTTAGTCTCCAGACTGACATTGCTGCACTTCAGCACTTTAGAGACTTTCCCATTGCAATACATCTTTTAATTTACTGGCTGCTGGTGCCAAGAGTGCTGACAGTGGAGCCAAGCAAACTAAAGCTGTGAACAATCTCAATCTCTTCACCATCCATCGTGATGCTGCTAATCAGCTCAGTGGTGAGAATCTTTTTCTTTATATGAGCCTCAAACCACAAATCTAATTTTATTTTATAATTTTTTGTGTGTGTGTGTGTGTGTGTGTGTGTGTACCATCAAATTGGATCTGACTGGTACCGGAGGAGATTGTCCCTCCTTCTCCAGCAGAACATCTGGTAGATTCAAACCACATACCTCTGGGATTGCAGTGCAGCTTCTTGCCACTCAGCCACCAGACCTTCCTGTCTCTTTCACATTCTTATAATGATCACCATTTTGAATTCTCAATTCTCTCTCTTTTTGAATTCTCAATTCTTCCTCTCTGTCCCTCTCTACCTCCTTTCCTCTCCCTTTATCAATGTCCTCGATCCGACAAACTGTTTCATGCTTTGGTATCAATAACTCAATACTCTGTTGCTGTTATTTGCTGTTGAATTGCTTCTGATCCACAGAGGTGCGATGTCTGGCAGAATGAAGCACTGCCTGGTCCTGCACCGTCTTCGGCATCATTTCTGTGCTTGAGGCCGTTCTCACAGCCATGGTGTCAGCTCATTTCATGAGTTATTGTCCTCTATTTTTGTTGGCCCTCATCCTTCTCCAAGAACTCATCCCTCCTGACAAGGTGTCCATGTATATAGGACAGTAGCTCCCCGTGCTCACCTCTAAAGAGTACCCTGGGTGCACCTCCACCAGGACAGGCTTGGGTATTCTTGTGGCGGCCCTCAGTACAATCCACTTTCCACCATCATCACAGCCACAACAATTTTTCTTCAGTCTTTCTTAGTCATTGTCCAATTTTCACACCCACATGATGGAATGGAAAATACTACGACTTGGGTTAGGCGCACTAATAACTTAATATGTTATCATTGCTTTTAGGTGCTGGCAAGTCAGGCATGATTCACAGTGACCCTATGAACAATATACCTGAACCCTGTGCTATCCTGAGTCTTCAACACACTTAAGCCCATTGCCACAGTCACTATGACAACCCGCCTGGTCAAGGGTCTTCCTCGCTTGTGCCATTCCTCCACCTTCCCAAGCATGATATCCCTTTCCAATAAATAGCCGGCCTCTTCTAGCAACATAACCAAAGTATGAAGTGAAGTTTAATCATCTTTGCCTCTGAGGAGCTCTCTCTCTGCACATTCCTCAAGACACATCTGTCTGTTCCTTTGGAAGCCCATGGGATATTCATGACACTTCTCCAACACTACAGTTTAAAAGCATCAGTTCTTCAGTCAACCTTATTCACCTCCCAGCTCTAACAGTATAGTAAGTCATTGAAAAGCTCATGATCTGGGTAAGGCACACCTTTGTCTTCAAATTAACATCGTTGTTCCTCAATAATTTGGTGAGGTCCCTGACCACAATTTGGTGAGGTCCCAGTGCAATACGTCTCCTGATTTTCTGACTGCTGGAACCCAGATGTCGATTGTGGATCCAAGTAAGATGAAGTATTTGATAGTTTCAATCTTTTCTCCATCCATTGTGATTTTGCCTATTGGTTCAGTGATGAAGATTTTTTTTTGCACTTGACATTGAGATTCTATCTATATTGAAGGCTGCAGTCTTTGATCTTCTGCAGCAACTACGTCAAGTTCTCCTTACTTTATTTTTTTATACATTTTGCATTTAATTAAATATTTACTGATTTCAATGTTGCAGTTTTCTCCTTGGTATTCTGGAACTAATAATGAAATTGTCAGAGCTCCAGCTTTCTCATAGGCTTCATAAACCGTCGAGACTCCAGATACCACCATGTCAATAATCCCTAATGGGCTGAGCACTTCAGAGGCAGTAAGTCCGTCCCTGATTAAATCCCAAGCAAAGTTCTTCAGGAACAAGCCATCACAGTTGAAGGAAGAGGAGGTTACATTCAGGTTCCATGGGACCAAACCTTGCCTGGAAAGTTCTCCTTACTTTCAACAAGCGAGTTCATCGGCATAATGAGGGCTATCAATGATGAGTCTTCCTCCAATTCTGATATCACATTTTTTCTTCTTAGAGGCCAGCGTCTCAAATAATTTGGCCAACATACAGTTTGAATAGGTATGGAAAAAAAATATAAACCTGACACATACCTTTCCTAATTTTAAACCATGTAGTGTTTCTTTGCTCTGTTTGCATTAACAGTCTCTTGGTCTAGGTATAGGTTTGCACTAGCAGTATAGATATGGATGGCTGAGAAAAAGAACTAGAAGATGAGGATTATACTTAAGGTAAAGAAATTAAATGGTAGAATTCCAAGTACTGTTCTATAAGTGAGACACTATTAGGTTCAAAGGACTCTTTCTGCAACTTTACAAATGGTTGGCCAAAATCTTGAAGCTGGTTATATAAATGAAAGCACATCACATGTTGTTCAAATTCCTGGAGCTGGCTTTATAGTGGTCAAAGACACAGGACTGGTAGTGAACCCTCTATGCGATATACATTATTGAGAGGACAGAGTTCTTTGTTTCTACAATCTCTACTCATTACAAGTGGTCCAGTTTTGAGATAGTAAAATCAGCATTCCCAATAAGGGGAGGAAGCCTGGGCTTCTGTATTAATGTTTAATGCACTTCTCCCCCCGACTACATCAAAGATTCTGCTTCTAGGTATGGCTGCCATCTGTCTCTCCCCCAACCGCACGGCACCTTCCTACAGAAGAATCAAAGCCTTATTTCAAATTTGAAATCCCCAATAAGGGTGACTCAAGGCATGATATTTTCACCTGCTTCCTATGCATCTGAAAGCTGTGCCAAGACTAAAGAAGACCAAGGAAGAGTCATTGTCTTTGAATTGTAGCATTGGTGAAGTGAACCGAATAACTCACGGACTTCTAAAAGAAGAAATCAACTTGTCCTAGAGGAAGTAGAACCACAATGTTCTTTAGAGGCATGCTGTTGTTCGTTGTTGTGCCATGAAGTCACCTGCAACTCACAGCAACCCTATGTACAACAGCCCTAAACCCTGCCCTATCCTGTATCAATCTCACTGTCTCTGACACACCTACCCTCATTTCCCCAGTCACTGAATCAATCCACCTCATAGAGGGTCTTCCTCTCTTGTGCTGTCCCTCCATCCTCCCAAGCATGACCTCCCTCTCCAAGGACTGGTCCCTCCTTGAAACAATTAGAGTCATACAGAAACTTAATTTCATTTACTTTAGGCATGTTGTTAGGAGAGACCAGTCTTTGGGGGAAAGACATCATTTGGGAAAGGTGGAAAACCAGGGAAAGAAATGGAAATCCTAAGGAGATTGACTTGACACAGTTGTATCAATGGGCTTAAACATGGCAGAGTTTATGAGGATGGCATGTGATAGGGCAAGGTTTTGAACTGTTGTTCATAGTGTTGCTAGAGTACCTGGTAAGCAAAGTTTGTTTGTGGTTACTTAATAATCTGTATCTTGAATAGGGCCTAGATGAAATTTCCTGCCTCTGGTGCTCAGCCATAAAATTATTTAAACACTCAGTCAGCATCATGACAGACAGTGAAGAGATTGAGATTGTTAACAGCTTCAGTTTGCTTGGTTCCACAATCAGTGCTCTTGGTACTAGTAACCAGGAAATCAAAAGATGAATTGCATTTAGGAAAGCCTGCTACCAAGGACCTCTCCAGAGTACTGAAGAGCAACAATATCAGTTTGGAGACTAAGGTGTGCCTGATACAGGCCATGCTCTTTGTAATTACTGCTACACATCAGAAAGCTGGACAAGGATTAGGATGATAGAAGAATTGATGCCTTTGAGCTATGAAGCTGGGGAAGAATATTGAATATACTATGGACAGCTAGGGAAATAAACAGGTTCATCCTAGAGAGAGTGAAACCAGGCTATTCCTTGGAGGCAAGCTTTCTGAAGCTTCATCTGACATATTTTGGACATGTTGCAAGGAAGGACCAGTCCTTGGAGAGGAATATCATGCTTGGGAGGATGGAGGGACAGCACAGGAAAGGAAGCTCCTCGATGAGATGGACTGATTCAGTGACTGGGATAATGAGAGTAGGTGTGTCAGAGACGATAAGGTTGGTGCAGGATAGAGCAGGGTTCAGGGCTGTTGGACATAGGGTCATTCGTTACGAGTTGCAAGTGACTCGACTGTGACACATAACAACAAACAATAATCTATAGTAAAGAGTTTCACATTTTTCTTCTGTGCATCAAGTAGTGAAAGTTGTAGTTCACTAAGTTTTAGTTGTTATGTGGTATTGAGTTGGGATTAGCTCCCACTCGACTCTTCAACCAGTTTTGAGGAGTTCTAAATGGGACAGAACCCGTCTTTCTGTCATGAAGCAGCTTCAGTTGGCTGGGCAACTGGTCATCAATAGGCCACCAGAGCACAAGGAAACCCATGCTTGCCTTGCTTGTTGGGTAACGGGCCTCTCCCAGCAGTTTGCTAGAAGAGATTACAGAGACAATTGCATTTATATCCATTTAGAAACTCAGGCATTCTTGGAGGTTGTGAATCTTGTTCAGAGCTAGAGAGTCTACTCTTAATCAGGTGACCCTATGTCATCCAGTAGAGGTCCCATGGATTTCTATAACATGACATCCATAGGAGAGAATACAGATAGGTATTTTCTCCCACAGAGCCTTTGGCTGGGGTTCAACCCTCAATTTTTGGTTAGCAGAAGAGCACTTCACCTTTGCTGCACCAGGACTCCATTCTTGTTGTGTACTATTGAGTCAGAGCCAACCCATAATTCCAGCTGGTTTTCAGAGGTGGTAAATTACACAGAAAGAGATTGCCCATGTTTCTCCCTCAGAATAGTTGATGGATTTGAACCATGTGTAGCACAATTCTTTACCACAAAGCACCCAGAGCTCCAGGGCTCCATTAGAAGTTATGATACAGCAGAATTTTCTTTCAAAATAAAGCCCAGACCAGGCTGTTTTGTTTGTTGAGGCCTCCTGTTTGGTGAAGTTTCATATCACATTAATTATCATAGCCACAGGTAGGTATTCTCAGGAGTCACAATCTCCCCTCAAAGAATAATTTTTGTCTCATGTCAAAAGCTTACAAATCCTCTACTCAAAGGAGCACCATTTCACCCATCCCACCTCTGAAACAAGCCAAGCATCAGGCTTCTAGGCTAGAAATAGGACCATCTCTCTTTATCTATATGAATTGGTGCCTCTACTTCCCAAATGACTAAGTATTAAGTTTACCTCATCAAGTACTTCTTAGAAGCAAATATAACCAGAATATTCTTTAGAGGCCAGTAGAGCAAGACTTTGACCAACTTTGGATAGCTCATTAGAAAGGAGCAAATTCTAGAAAAGGAAAATGTGTTTGATGAAAGGAAGGACAAAAAGAAAACAATGAGGGAAACCCTCAACAAGACGGACTGGCACTGTGTGATATGATGGCAATTCTCTCTGGGTCTGACCTCAAATGAAGAGAATACTCACTCCTGATCACTTACTATTGGGGTGTAATTCACATTCCAAATGGAACTCATGATGTGAACTACAAGTGGTGATTTGATGTGGGATCAGTAAATGTGTATTCTCCTTTCTTTTAGAGCGTGATGTGATTGTTCAAGTTCATTCAGGTACTGGAAAGACAGCCATATTTACTATTTCCATCCTATGACAGCGGGAGATTGAGTTCAAGAAGACTCAGACACTAGTATTGACTTCCAACAAAGAACTGGTTCAACAAGTCCAGAAGGTAATTCTGGCATTTGGAAATGATATGGGAGCAACCTGTTGTGTTTACATTGGTGGAACCAGTGTTCAAAATGAAACGCAAAAGCTGCAGGCTGAAACTCCATATATTGTTGGTGCTCCAGGGAGCATATTTGATATGTTAAACTGGAGATAGAGTTCTCACAAATGGATCTAAATGTTTGTTTTGGATGAAGCAGATGAAATATTGACCGAGTACTCTGAGAATATGAGAACTGAGGCACGAACTGAGATTTGTACACCAATGTTCATAGCAGCATTATTCACCATCACAAGAACATGGAAACAGCCCAAATGTCCAACCACAGACATTTTTGTTTGAGAAATCATGGTACATTCACACAATGGAATACTATGCAGCACACAGGAGCAATAACTTTGTAAATCATTACCTAATTTGGGAGGGACTGGAGAGCATTATGCTGAGTGAACTAATCCAGTCAGATAAGGATAAATATTGTATAAAACTGTTATTGTAGAATGAGTATAAGGGAGCGGTGGGAGAGGCTGTAAGCAGAGGGATGTGAATGTGCAGGGGGAAGGAGAGATTAATTATTGGGTTGTACAATTTGATGAGTAATGGGGAGTGAGGGGAATTGAAAGAATTCGTTCAAATTTGTGTTTGAATTTTGTAAGAAAACTAGAAGAAAAATAAAAAATATATAAAAAGAGAAAAGAAACCTCACAAATACAAAAAAATAAAATCTATACGATTTTTTAAAAAAAAATTGAATACAAGTGTTTAAATTGTGTTACTTTCTTCCACAATGCCAACTGGTATGTTGGAAGTGACTATAAAGTTCATGAGGGATCCAATTAAAATTCTGATGAAAAAGGAAGTACTGACCCATGAAGAAACCAAACAGTTTTATATTAATGCTGAAAGAGAGGAATGGGAATTGGATACTCTTTGTGACGTGCATGAGACACTGAGGGTTACACAGGCTGTTATTGAGGTAGACTGGCTCACTGAGAAAATGCATGTGAGGGACTTTACAGTTTCCTCACTGCATTTGTGACACGGACCAGAAGGAGAGATAGGTGATTCTGAGGGAATTCCAGTCAAAGTCAAGCAGGGTTCTGATCACCACTGACTTGGTGGCATTTGGGATAGATGTTCAGCAAATATCTTTGGTTATAAATTATGGCCTACCTCCCAATCATGAAAGCTATGTTCACAGGAGTCGACAGCAGCAGTTGATGATGAGATGACACTCAGAAGTGGTATGGATATAATTTATAATACAGAATCATAAGCAAAACATCACACTGTTAGAAAAAAGGGTGAAATTGGCAGAGGGGGTCAATTTGGGAAGGAAGGTGTGGCTATAAACTTTGTTGCTGAAGACCAGAGGATTCTTCATGACACTGAGACTTTCTATCATACTACAGTGGAGGAGATGTCAATGAATGTGGTTGATCTTATTTAATTCCTGGGATGAGACAGTTCTGTATGTCATCTTGCTGTTTCTGAATAGGCGATTACAAGGTGCATCATGCTTCTTTCTTTGGGAATATTTCAATCTCTTCTCAAAGCTCATAAAGGATCAGAAATACAGGTTTTAATGGCAATGTGACTTTGAGTCATGAGCTTTTGTGAGGAAGGTCATTGGCTTTGACCTCTTTAGACTTTTGGGGTAGGTATAAAAGATGGAAGTCTGTAAATTCTTCCTTTCTTAGAAACTTATTTCCTAGTTATGTAGGATTACGTATTAGAGTTTCTCTATCATTTAATAATGTACTTGTGGACGAAAAGATATGTTGTTGCTGTTGTTATGTGCCGTCGAGTCATTTGCAACTCATAGCGACCCTATGTACAACAGCCCTAAACCCTGCTCTATCCTGTGCCAATCGCATTGCCTCTGACACACCCATCCCTATTACCCCAGTCACTGAATCAATCCACCTCATAGAGGGTCTTCCCCTCCTGTGCTGTCCCTCTACTCTACCCAGCATGATGTCCCTCTCCAAAGACCCGTCTCTCCTTGCAACATGTCCAAAGTATGTCAGACGAAGCCCCAGGATCCTTGCCTCCAAGGAGTAGCCTGGTTTAAGCCTCTCTAGGATGAATCTGTTTGATTTCTTGGCAGTCCATGGTACATTCAATACTCTTCTCCAGCACCACAGCTCAAAGGCGTCAATTCTCCTTCTGTCCTCCCTAGTCATTGTCCAGCTCTCTGATGCATAACAAGTGATTGCAAAGACCATGGCCTGTATCAGGCGCACCTTCGTCTCCAAAGAGACACCGTTGCTCTTGAGTACTTTAGAGAGGTCCCTAACAGCAGACTTTCCCATCGCAATACGTTTTTTTTATTTCCTGGCCACTGGTGCCAAGAGTGTTGACCGTGGAGCCGAGCAAACTGAAGCTGTGAACAATCTCAATCTCTTCACCATCCAACCTGATGCTACCAATTGGTCCAGTGGTGAGAATCTTTGTCTTCTTGACATTGAGCCTCAGTCCATACTGAAGGCTGCAGTCCTTGACCCTCTGTAGTAAGTGCATGAGGTCCTCCTCAGTTTCAGCAAGCAAGGTTGTGTCATCTGCATAACGCAGATTGTTGATAGATCTTCCACCAATCCTAACGCCACGCGTCTCCTCATAGAGCCCAGCCTCTCGGATAATCTGCTGTGTCTACAGGTTGAAAAGGTATAGAGATAGGACACATCCCTGGTGCACACCCTTCCCAATTTTTAAACATTCAGTGTTGCCCTGCTCTGTTCTGACGACTGCCTCTTGATCCAAGTATAGGTTTCACATTAGCACAATTAAATGTTTTTGGATTCCCATTCTTCTCAGAGTCAGCCACAGTTTGTTATGATCCAGGCAGTCTAATGTCTTTGCATAATCAATGAAACACAGATAGACATTCTTCTGGTATTCTCTGCTTTCAGCTAAGATTCATCTAACATCGGCTACAATATCCGTAGTACCACGACCCCTTCTAAACCCAGCCTGGACTTCTGGCAATTCTCTGCTGATGTTCCAGTTCCAGTCCTTTTTGGTATACGTGCTGTATTAAATTAGCCATTATGTCAAACTAGCCTATCTGCCTTTATTGTGTTTGTATTAAGTCTGAATAGAAAGACCTTTAAGAAAGTTGTGTTTTGTTGTTTTGTGTTTGGTGTTTTTTTTTTTCTTTCTTAGAAAGCATGTGAATGCATTTTATTTGGTATTTATTCAACAAAATATGTAATTAGTGTTAAATGTGAACTGGACCCTGTTGTTCCTAAGTCCCAGCAAGCAACCATACAGTGGGCATATTGCACATGTTTTAATGTTAAATAAATTGTGTATTTGCTATAAAAAGGATGGATTGACACAAGGCACAACAATGGGCTCAAATATTCACATGATCTTGAAGATATCACAGGACTGGACAGCACCTCCTTCCATCATACACAAGGCCTCTATGAGCTCAAGACAGCTGGATGGCCACTAAATTCAATACCATCAAATAGTGAATATTTCCATGTGCTACCATGGGGTAATCGGGACGGTGTATCAGAGATGGTGCGATTGGCACAGGACAGAGCAGAGTTTAGGGCTGTTGTATATAGGGTCGCTATGAGTTGCAAGTGACTCAACAACACATAACAACAACAACAACCACCATCAGGCTATGGAAATGCAGAGATGGGCAAAAGGGTCCCCTTCATAAGGCACTAAAAAAAAGAGAGTCAGACCTGTATTCCTTGATTGCAGTCAATGTTTTTCTTTTTGACACAACATCAGATCTCTGATGTTGCACTTAAATTAGAAAAAGACATCTTCACATCTTCACACCTCTCTTGCTAGCTGCAACAGATCAAGTATTAAACTTTAGAAGGCATTAAGATCTTGCCCAGGTTTCATGTTCAATATCCAGCTTTCTATGCAAGGCAAGAACTAGGCAGAGAATGTAGTAGGAACTATTAGAGCATTCTAAAATTCATATTAAGTGAGTAATGATTTAATAACTTTCTTCTTCAAGTGCCATCAGCAAGAAATTATACAGTTTTATGGGAACTCTTGATTTATCGGTGCTGAAGATTGCTTCAGCACAGCCAGTTTGCCTCATAATTTGTGGGCAAGAAACAAGATTAAAAGCAAATTTGAAGGGAAAAAAATGAGTTGAGAAAAAACCTGGCAACAGGGCTTGTGCAATATTAATTGCAACTGAAACAAGTCCATTCTTACTGGATCTAGGACATACTCATGCATTGTGTACACTTAAAAAGACTGTTGTTGTTGTTAGGTGCTGTTGAGTATGACTCATAGCGACCATATGAACAAAAGATCTGAACCCTAATCTATCCTGTGCCATCCTCACAAGTCCTGACAAAGAAACGTCGAGCCCACTGCAGCAGTCACCAAGTCAATCTACCTAGTTGAGGGTCTTCCTCTCCTTTGCCAACCCTCCACCCTTCCCAGTACCACGTCCTTCTCCAAGGAATAGCACCTCCTAGCAACATGTTCAAAGTATGTGAGGTGAAACCTTATCACTCTTGCCTCCAAAGAGCATTCCAACTACACCCTTTCCAAGATATTCCTATTTGTTCTCTTGACTGTCCATGAGATGTTCGATTCTCTCCTCCAAAACTATAGCTTAAAGGCACCAATTCTTCTGACATCTTTTTTTCATAGTCCAGTTCCTAGATGCATAGCAAGTAATCAGAAAGACTATGGCCTAAATCAAACACATCTTAGTCCTCAAACTGATATCATTACTCTTTAATAATTAGGAGAGTTTCCTAACTGCAGATTTTCCTGGTGTAGCGTGTCTCCTTATTTCCTGACAGCTGGAATTGTGGATCAAAGCAAGAGAAAGCTGTTGATACTTTCAGTCTCCTCTTATCCAATGTAATGCTGCCTACTGGTTCAGTGATAAGAATCTTTGTTTCCTAGACATTGAGATGCAATTCATGCCAAAGGCTGCATTCCTTGATCTTCTGCAACAAGTGCATCACATCTTCCTCACTTTAAGCATGCATGGTTGTGTCATCTGTATAACACAGGTTATTGATGAGTCTCCCTCCAATCCTGATACCACACTTCTCCTCATAGAGTCCAGCCTCTCTCAGATGACTTGCCCAGCATACAGACTGAATAGTTATACAGAGAGAATACAACCCTGATGCACTAATCTCCTGGTCCAGATACAGATCTGCATGTGCACAATCAAATGCTCTGGGGTCCCCATTCTTCTCAGTGTCAGCCACAACTTGTTTTGAGCCACACTGCCAAATGCTTTTTCATAGTCAATAAAGCATGAATAGACATTTTCTTGAATGTTGGAAAACTGGAAATTGTTAAAAATGAAATGGAATACTTGAATATGAGATGTGATGGGACAACTATGGCCACTTTGAATCAGATAATCATATGATGCACTATGCACGGAATGAAAAACAGAAGGAGAATGGTGTTGCATTCATAGTAAAAAAGTCAACTTAATGATCTCTCCTGAAAGACAATGTTGTGATACGATACTATCCATACACATACAAGGAAGATCTGTTAACATGACTATTATTTAAATATATGCTTCTTCATCTAGAGTCAAAGAGGAAGAAATTGAGAACTTATACCAAATCTTGCAGTCTGAAATTGACCGAACATGTAATCAAGATGTGTTAATGATAACTGGTGCCTGGGATGCAAAAGTAGGAAGCAGTGAAGATGGAACAGTGGTTGGAAAATACGGGCTTGGTGACAGAAATGAGGCTGGAAAATAGAATGAGTGAATTTGTATTTACAATTATTTATTCATTGTAAATACCTTTTAAAAAAGACAGATGATGACTTTATATGGCTCTCACCTAATGGGCTGCATTGGAATCAGACTGACTACATTTTTGGAAGAAATAATCAGAGAAACTCAGTATCGGCAGTCAAAATTAGGCCAGGGCAGACTATTGGTCAGATCATCAATTACTCATATGCAAGTTCAAATCAAGGCTGAAGAAAAGGAAATAAGTCCACAGGAACCAAGGTACGATCTTTAACCAATCTCATCTGAATTTCACAATCGTTTTAAGAATAGGTTTGAGGCACTGAACACCAGTGATCGAAGACCAAAAGAATTGTAGGATGATTATCAGGGATATCCATGGAGATAGCAAAAGACCTTACAGAAACAGATTTTTTTATAGAAAAAAATTGAAATAGGTGTCAGAAGAGACTCTAAAGGTTGCACTGAAATGTTGAGAAGTCAAAACAAAAGGAAAGCATGTGGAAGAGAAAGGGTTGAACAGATTTCAAACGGCAGCTCTGGAGGACAAAAAGCCTAGTGTCCATAAACTGTAGGAGGCACAACCATCATTGCCTTTAGTCAAATGGGTCATGAATGTTAAGGCAAAAGTCCTAGTTATTACAAGTGTAAAAATATAAGAAGAAAAAATAATAATGTAACATCTCATTAATGTTATGTGCTGTTGATTTGTTTCCACAATAAAACACTGCCCATTTCTTGGCCATTCTCAGTGTTGGCTAAATGTGCGCCCACTGTCACAGCCACAGTGTTCTTGAGCACCTTCATCTTTTTTTTTTTTACTAACCATCTACTTTGCCCAGAGTGCTGGCTTTCTCCAGAGATTGGTCCATTTTGATAGCATGTTGAAAGTGCATCAGATGAATTCTCAACATCCTTGCTGAACCTGTTGTCATTGTTGTTATGTTCTGTCAAGTCACTTGTGACTCATAGAGACCCTCTGTACAACAGCCCTAAACCCTGCTCTATCCTGTGCCAATCACACTGTCTTCAACACAACCACCCTGATTACCCTAGTCACTGAATCAATCCATCTCATCAAGGGTCTTCCTCTCCTGTGCTGTCCCTCTACCCTCTCAAGCATGACATTCCCCTCCAAGGACCTGTCCCTCCTTGCAACATGTCCAAAGTATGTCAGACAAAGCCTCACAATCCTTTGCTCCAAGGGGCAGCCTGGTTTAACACTCTCCAGGTTGAATCTGTTTGTTTTCTTAGCAGCCATGGTATATTAAATACTCTTCCCCAATACCACAGCTCAAGGGCATCAATTCTCCTTCTATCCTCCCTAGTCATTGTTCAGCTGTCTGATGCATAGCAAGTGATTTCAAAGACCATGGCCTGTATCAGGTGCACCTTAGTCTTCAGAGTGTCACCATTGCTCTTCAGTACTTTGGAGAGGTTTCTAACAGCAGCTTTCCCATGACAATACGTCTTTTAATTTTCTGGCTGCTGGTACAAAGAGTGTTGACTGTGGAGCCAAGCAAACTAAAGCTATGAACAAACTCAATCTCTTCACCGTCCAGCCTCATGCTGCCAATTGGTCCAGTGGCGAGAATCTTTGTCTTCTTGACATTGAGCCTTAGTCCATACTGAAGGCTGCAGTCCTTGACCCTCTGCAGCAAGCATTTCAGATCCTCCTCAATTTCAGCAAGCAAGGTTGTGTCATCTGCATAATGCAGATTGCTGAACATAAATCTTCTAAAACAGATTGTTTATTTTTTTCTACTAGTTTATTTACAAAATTCAAGTATAAATTTGAACAAATTCTTTTAATTTCCTTCACACCCCCCATATAATTGTACAAACCAATGATTAATCACTCCTTCCCCCTGCACATCCACATTCCTCTGGAGGGGTGGGAGAGGCTGGAAGCAGAGAGATGTTTATTCTTTTAGTGGCTCATGGAATACTCAAGATTCTTTAGCAATACCACTATTCAAAGCGATCAGGTCTTCTTTATTCGTTGTCAAGCTTTCACATGCATGAGCCAATTGAAAGTACCATGACTTGTGGTTGTTGCTGTTGTTATGTGCTGTCGAGTTGCCTGTGACTAATAACGACCCTATGTACAACAGCCCTAAACCCTGCTCTATCCTGTGCCAATCTTATTGTCTCTGACACACCTACCCCCATTACCCCAGACATTGAATCAATCCATCTCATAGAGGGTCTTCCTCTCTTGCACTGTCCCTCCACCCTCCCAAACATGATGTCTCGCTTCAAGGACTGGTTGCTCCTTGCAACTCGTCCAAAGTATGTCAGACGAAGCTTCAGAATCCTTGCCTCCAAGGAGCAGCCTGGTCTCACCCTCTCCAGGATGAACCTATTTGTTCTCCTAGCAATCTATGGTATATTTAATACTCTTGTCCAGCACCACAGCTCCTCAAGGTAACATCTTTGTTTTTTAATAAAGATTTTTTTGCACGTGTGGTAGATCTGTCCAATATAGTATGTCATTGGATTTTCTGATGTTTCCATAGGCTTTGACTATGGACTTAAGTAAAAGGAAATCCTTGTTAACTTCAATCTTTTCTGCATTTGACATAGTGTTAAGTACTGGCCCATTTGTATTTTGCTTCTCTTTATGTCAAGATGTAACATCTACAAATACCACAAAACATGTGCTGGATCATACCTTTGAAAGGAAGGGCTTGAATGGGATGATAGGATGAGTGTGACTGGGAGGGGGGAAGGTTGGTGTGTGTGTGTGTGTGTGTGTGTGTAGGAACATTAATGTAATTGTTATAGAAGTCATACTTGGCCAAAGAGAAGTTCTGTGAAAAGAAGAGCCTCAAGCAAAGCAAGGAGCCCAGAGACCTCAACAATAAGCTAAAACAATGGGAAGTGTGGCAAGGATCGTGCAGGACCTGGCAGCGCTATGCTCTATTGTACATGGTGTCTCTATGAGTAAGAATCAACCCAGGGACCCTAACAACAGCCACAAACAAGATACTAAACACTTGGTTATCTCAGTTCCAAGGTCAATCTTCCAGCATAAGTATGAAAACAATCTGGAACAAGGAGTCTATTGCAAAGTGGACTGGGGGAAGGGCTAGGGTTAAAATTAGGGTTAGGAGGATGAAGGAAAATGTGAAACAATGAATGAATTTAACAAAAATGAACCAACAACTTCTGTTCTACTTCATAAAGTGAACAAGAATGAAGAACTGAAACTATTGACCAAATAGCATCTCTTCCTAGTAGATGAACTCCCAAACAATTCAGAGAAGAATTGGGAAGTTTGAAACAAATGAACACCTGAGTTGTGTCCTCACAGTTCCGTGTAATAATTTCATTCACTAGTCAAAATGCTGCTGAATCTTGGTTTGCTGGGGGGAAAAATTGTTCACTTTTTTTTCACTGTGCAGAAAACTGCTTTAATAAATATTAATACTGTATCTAGATAGTGCTTATATTACCAAGACTATATAATTGCTTTTGTTACCAATAAATCAAGGTTAACAGTTAGGCAGTTTGGTGCAATTGTGTAGATTTCTCATGTTCCATTTGAGAAAGGGAATTTATTAAATCATTACCCATTTGTTATGAGTTTATAAAACACTACTGTTTCGGTGACATGCCCTAGATACTTCAAACATAAAAGGCCAAATTATTGACTACTGCCTCTTTCAGGAAAGGCATGGATGAGTGCAAGGCTAAGAAATGGGGAAAAGAAAAAAGAGGTCTTATAGTCAGCTCTGCGGAAGTTTTATTTTGTTGTTAGGTTCTGTCGAGTCAACTACAAGTCATAGCAACCATGGACCTGCTCCCTGTCCTATCTGGCGCCGTATCCGTATCCTCTCTGCCTCACCTGAGCCTGTTGCTATTCGTGACAGTCCATCGCATTGGAGGTCTTCCCCGCCAACACGGATCCTCCATTTTCCCCAGCATGATGTCATTTCCAAGGACTGGCCCCTCCGAACAAGGTAGCCAAAGTATGTGACATAATGTTTCATCACCTGCACCCTCTCAAGATCACTTGACCATCCCAGACATGGCAGTCACGGAAACATGGCAGCTACTACAGACCAGAATTTTCTCAGCATTGTACATTTGAGGCTGATCCAAATTCAATTTTATTTTATTTTTTAAATTTTTCAACTATGATACAACACTAGGGCGCTGGGGTAGCTTAGCAGTAAAGAGATGTGCTGCCCACCCAAAGGTGCACAGTTCAAATCTACCAGCTGTTCCACTGGAGAAGATGTGCAATCTCTTCCTATGGGATTCACTGGCTCTGAAAACCCATTGGAGGATAAGTCAGGAGACAGGTCTGACTCAATTATACAGAACAACAACAATATAGCATTAACAGTTTATCTGCCTGAGGCTAGAAAGACTTCCTGGAGATAGAATTCTATTTGTAGATAGATTTACATTTTGAAAATAATGTTCTTTGCATTGATATTTCTTGTTGTTATATGCCATCCAGTTGCCTGAGACCCATAGTGACCCTGTATACAGCAGCTCTGAAGCCTGTCCTGTCCTGAGCCGGTCTCACTAATTCCCACGCACCAACCCCCATCGCCATCAATCCATCTCATTCAGGGTCTTCCTCTCCTGTGCTGTCCATCCAACCTTCTGAGCATGATTCCTTCTCCAAGGACCCATCTCTCCTGGCCACATGCCCAAAGGATATGAGGCGGAGCTTCAAAATCCTAGCCTTGGTTTCACCCTCTCCAAGATATTGATATACTTTCTAGTGATGATCATCGTTGACAATGGTTCCAGGCCACTCTTGAAGAGCCCATGTCATGAGTGTGTGAAGACAGGTAGAGTGGTTCAGCAGTAGCATGTTCTTCTATGTAGGTGCCTGGAGTACAATTCATAGTCAAGGCTCACCCACCACCTACCTGTCAGTGAAGGCTTCTGTGTTGCTATGATGTTGAATATCTTTCAGCAGAACTTCCAGACAAGGACATACTAGGGAACAGGTCTCATCAACTACTTCCAAAGATGAGCCCAGGAAAGCCCTCAGAATCACAATGGTCAATCTGCACTGATCACGGGGAATGCCCTATAAAACTGTAGAGTTTCCATCTGTGCATGAGGTTGTGAAGAGTCATGGTCAACTTGATGGCAGCGAAAAGCAAATTGTGTGAATTCCCACGTCCTCACAGACACAGCCTTGTGGTATCTGTAGTCAGTTGATTAGTTGACATTATTCACAGATCCCTCCTCATCTTGAGACTTTACTCAACAGGCTAAGTGATTCCACTTGACAACGTAAGTTGGAATCAAGTGTTCTCTCTAGATCAGGATTGTGTCTTCAAGTGGATGGCTTCTCTCTTCTCAACATGTGCTTTCTGCTTTACACATTTAGAATGTGTCACTAAGAATGACAGGGATTCCCAGTGGTTTTCTATCTAGTAAACAGTGAGCAGGCTTACTTGACTGGCTGTGATTTTAATTTAACAGGTTTTCAATGGACACATGCTATGCACTGGACATTGTGCTAGTCTGTGGGACTGCAAGTACAAAAAGAACCAGAAGACACAGATCGTCTGTGGGTAGACAACTTTTCAGTAAGTCCATGGTATCTTAGTTTCCTGGTGCTGCATACACATCATAAATTGTGCCTTTACGGAACAGAAGTTCACCTCCTCAAAACTCTAGAAGCTGAAAGTCCAAATCTCTGACACACTGTTTCTTTCTATGAGGCTGTTTCTTAAATGTCTGGTTTCTGTCCCTGAACCTTGGCCTTCCTTCTTTTTGTACACAATCCGGGGAGCTCTGACAGTGTATTTGTTAGAAGCTGCACAGCAATGCCAAAGGCACATAGTTCCAATTCACCAGCTTCTTCATGGGAATAGGATGGCTATTCTCACAGGCCATTTGCTGCCTCTGAAAGCCTGCTGGAGGATCAGCTATGAGTTGGTTCCAACTAGACAACACACAGCAACAACATAATGTCCGTCTTTCCATATGAATGTGTCTCTCTGACTTTTCTGCTCGTTTTGGTAACTCAGACGAGGTTAGGGAATGCTGTAACTTGAAAGGAGAGAGAAAGAGAGAGAGGGAGGGAGGGAGGGAAGGGGAAGGAAGAGGAAGGGAGGGGAGAGGAGAGGAGAGGAGAGGAGAGGAGAGGAGAGGAGAGGAGAGGAGAGGAGAGGAGGGGAGGGGAGAGGAGAGGAGAGGAGAGGGACTCTATTGAGCTGTGGTGTTGGAGAAGAGTGTTAACTATAACATGGACTGCTAAGAAAACGAACAGGTTTGTCCTGGAGACGGTGAAGCCGGGCTTCTCCTTGGAGGCAAGGATTCTGAAGCTTCGTCTGACATACTTTGGACATGTTGCAAGGAGGGACCAGTCTTTGGAGACGGACATCATGCTTGGGAGGGTGGAGGGACAGCACAGGAGGGGAAGACCCTCTATGAGATGGATTGGCTCAGTGACTTGGGTAATGAGGACAGGTGTGTTGGAGATGGTGAGATTGGTACAAGATAGGGCAAAGTTTAGGGCTGTTGTACATAAGGTCGCTATGAGTGGCAGGTGACTGGATGGCACATAACAATACACACACACACACACACACGTACACAACTAAATTTATAACTGTGGACACAGTTACATTCTATATAATTTCTAAGTTAAATTCATAGCATGTGCCAATAGCTTTAAATCACAAATTGTCATAAGCATTCTGAAGGGAAAGAATGTGTGCACTTGAGTAAGAATAGGAGCGAGAAATCCCATTTCGATGTTGAGGTCAAGGGAGATTACGCTAAGGAAGAAACACTAAAACTGGAACCAGAAAAATACGTGAGATCACTGTTGTCGCTGTGTCAATGACTGTGTCAAACACGCTATCGTGCCAAATTTCTCTTGGAAGGAGGACAGCCAGGATGTTCCTTGGGAATGAGGATCGAGAGAATTTGTCTTGTGTACTTTGGACGTGCTGCCAAGAGGGACGAATCCCTGTCGAAGGACATCATGCTTGGCAAAGTAGTCAGGGAAGAAAGGAAGGCCCTCAACCAGATGCATCAGCACAGTGACTCAAATAGTGGACTTAAACCCAACAGAGAAAATGCGGTGCCTGCTTGTTTGTTTGTTTTCAAGCTTTTTTAAAAATTATTATTAAATTTTGTTAGTTTTAATGAACATTTACAGAGATTTTGGGTTCTCATTCATTCATTGTTGCACTGTTTTCTCTACCCTCCTCCCCAGTTCGTTCTTCTACCCCCCACTCCCCGAATATTTTCAAGCTTTGACAGAAAAAAAATGTTTGTTGAATCTACCTACTGTGGTATCTCTGTGATAGTTAACTAGGTAACAAAGGCACCATGCTTAACCCACTGTCTTTTGGCCATGAGAAAAGATTAGACACTGCACATTCAGGTCAGCAGAGTATGGGTAAAAAAAATTTTTTTAAAAAGCCACATCAAACAAACAACCTCAAACTCAGCGGTTTTGAGTAGGAATCGACTCACAGCTGACCCCCCAGTGGACATTCTATGGTTATAAATGACAGGAGAGCAGACTGAACGTCTTTTTCCCGCAGAACCAGTGGTGGATTAAAACTGTCAACTCTCAGTTAGCAGCACAACTGTCTGTGGACTAAAGAGAAAGAGAGCCTTAAAATAAATGAGTAGCTTAGCACAGAAGCAGCAGGAGGAGGCTTCCTGGGAGTCTGGCCATCTCTACTCCCCTTGAATACCATTGCTGGTATACACAGTGCACCAATCTCTCCATCACCATATATCACTCTGAGACCTAGTCTACAAAGGTTGCACCTGGCTATGTCTCTATTCTTACTTGGTCCTGGACACAGAAACATGTCTGTTGCATATTCTTCAAAAGAAATAAAAAGTCATCTATATTATATCATGCTTATTAAGCAATGTTTCTTTTTCTTCCTCTTGGATATTAAAAGGCTTTAGCCCAGACTTACTACATGGGCCCACCTTGAATCAGACATGTGAAGGTTTACTTATAAATATGAGGCCAGTGGTTCTGATGTGCAGCTTGAGCTAAGATCCCAGGGTGGCATAAACTGGTGCACAGCAGGTTTCTAAGCCAAGGGCTGACAGTTCGAATCCATTCAGTGTCACCTGGGAAACCAGTTCTAATGAACTACTCTATATGACCACTGGAATGGGAAGCTTTACAGAGCACTATTCATTCAAGGATGCATGGAAGTGAGTCAGACCCAATGGAAATTATTGCTTCATTTTACTACCTACTGGTCCCATGTGGTTCATTGTAATTGTAAATTTGAAATTTATCCCATCATTTAGTTGAAATATATAGTAAAATGTTTCCAAATAAATCTTCCCATGGCTCAGGCAATTTTTTTTATTACCATGAAAGAAATGACAGACTTAAAAGTATCCTTGTACATTGAAGATATGTTGTCTACACAAGGGAATCAACTGACTAAGGAAAGAGATGCTGGAACTCAACCAGGAACCTTAACCATTGTACCTTTATGTCTTGAAGTGCTGAATGTGTCCTTCCAAATTCAAGTGCATCTTCAAGACCACAATAGCTCAAGACTGCCCCTACATCCAAATGCAAGTGAAATTAAAATAATTTCTCATCTTCTTCCATCATTTCACACAACTGATCCATTTCTTATGTCAAGTCATCCTCAGTCCTATGCTCCCTTGTCAAAGTTTGCTCTTCTAAATTCCATTCACTGTACGTTGTTAATAGCTGTTACATTATTTAAAGGTTAAATTTCTTTTAACAGAGCTCCAAGGCAGACTAAGAGGATGTATCTCTTGTCTTTGAAATTTGGGCATTTGCTTCTTAAATTATGGGGATGAAACTAGCCTTGAGGAAAAACAGCATAAAGGAAAAGAAAACATCATAAAAAGTATTAGTCTCTTTTCTACTGCCAATAGACCAATTTTCCTATTAATAATAATAAAAATTTTAAATCTCATATTTATTACTTTTATTCCTAAACAACATGCCTTTGGAAACTCTGAGAAGTTTGATAAATGATGGGCTTTTTGTTCATATGGTCGCTGTGAGTTGTTCTCAACTGGGTGACAATCATCAAGAACAACAACAACAACAACAACATTGCTCAAGGATTGTATAGCAGTTTACTATATATTATTGCATTCCTCCCTCTCTTTAAAGCAGTCATTAAGGGTATATAGATCTTTCATATATAGTTTTGTTTGTTTGTTTGTTTTTTAACACAAATAGGCCTCAAACTTGATCCCAGACATGGATCCCTATTTCTAACATGGAGGGGTTTTATTCTGTATATGGAAGGTTTTCAGACATGTTAATTTAAGAAATAGATTATCAGAAGGTCTCCGATGGTAGACAGGCTTCCATGAAACTTCTATACTACAATGAACTGGCAATTAAGGCCTAATGATCTGTTGTTAGGTGCTGTTGAGTCAAATGCAACTCATTGCAACCCTCTGGACGACAGGTCTTATCCTGTGCTGTCTTCATACTTCCTGACGCACTAGAGCCCATTGCTGTAGTCACTGTCTCAATCTACCTGGTTGAGGGTCTTCCTCTCCTTCACTGGCCCTCTGCCTTTCCAAGCATCATGTCTCTCTCCAAGGAACAGTCCCTCCTAACAACATGCCTGTACTATGTAAGGCAAAGCTTTATCATCTTTGCCTCCAAAGAGGACTCCAATTATACTTTCTCCAAGACTTACCTGTTCTTTTGGCAGTCCATGAGATGTTCAGTACTCTTCTCCAATATCATAGCTCAAAGGCATCAGTTCTTTTTCTGTCGTCCTTATTCATTGTCCAACTCTCAGAAGTGACCAGAATGAGCATAGCCTGAATCGGGTGCCCCTTAATCCTCAAACTGACATCATTACTCCTCAATAATTTGGAGAGGTCTCTTAACTGCAGACTTTCCCAGTACAATACGTCTGCTGACTTTCTGACTGCTGGTATCAAGGCATTGATTGTGGATCCAAGGAAGATGAAGTTATTGACAATTTCAGTCTGTATCATTCTGATGATCTACTTTTGAAAATTAGCTAATGAAAACCTTATGGATCACAACATAATATTATTCAGCATAATACTAGAAGAAGAGCCCCTGAGGATGAAAGACAATCAAATTAAACAGTGGCTGCAGTGATGACCTGGAGTACACCTGGAGGATTGTGGAAATGGCAGAGGACTGGGTTATATGTTACTTGAACATGGATAGAATCAGCATGGGCTTGAGCTAACTTGGAGACAACTAACAGTAACGGGAGATCCAGAGGCCCTGGTGCAGCCAATGGCGCGAGAAATTTTCCTCCACCATGTAGCTTGGGAAAGGAGTTTACATTTCCATTCTGTTTATTTGGCCATGATAAAGTACAAGAGAGACCAGAACAATTCCTTGGCAGGCCTTCAGTCTTGTGCTTGTTGGTTTAATCCCCGAATTGCAACAGATGTTAAGACAAGTCATTTCAACCATTTTGTGTTACAGATCCATTTGAGACTTTGATAAAGGCAATCAACTTCTTATCTTAAAAAAATCCCTATAATTGCATACTCAACAAACATGATCTCAGTTTGGGAGTATTCAGAGAAGCTCCCAAGACACTTGTCTGTGAAGCCTTGTCAGTTTGTTGACTATGTAGTAACTAGTTTCGTTTAGGGGGTTCTGCGGCCAAGTGGGAGGGAGCTGTGCTGCCAATGGAAAGGCATGATGTCAACCTGGAAGCTGCTCCCTGCCACAAAGGTAGGCAATCTCCTCTTGTGAAATTTACTGCCTCTGAAAACCCTGTGGAACATCAGTTATGAGTCGGTCTCGACCGTACGCAACAACGGTCTGTTGTTCGATAGTTTTCACATTCAGTTGGATCACCTTTCTTGGAAATAGGTCCAAATCTGGACCTCCTCCAGTCAGTCAGCCAGACAGCTGTCCTCCAAATTTCCTGGCATAGACTGGTGAGTGCATCCAAGGCTGCATCTGTTAATTGAAACAAGTCAGTTGGTATCCCCATTGATCCCTGGGTCCTGATGTTTTGCCAATGCCTTCAAGTGCATCTTCAGCTTACTCTTTTCTTAACCATTGGCTCCTGCTCATATGGTACTTCCTGAAATTTTTCAGTGTCAGTCGGTTAGTTTTGATACAGGACTCTGTGTATTCCCACCATTTATTTATATATTTAATTTTTTTTTATGCTTCCTGAGTCATTCAATATATTGCCCATACCATCTTTCAATATTGCAACTTGAGGCTTAGATTTGGAAGACGTTTAGTGCAGTGAGGGAACGAGATGAGTGGCTATCAGAGTGATTACTTTAGTGAACCTTGAGTCTGTAACTAAAGCCCCTTCTCAAGACAGGGTTAAAACAATTCCATGGAGTCAATCTCAACAGGGGTGTTAAAGAGAGAGAGAATTTATCACAGTAAAGCAGCCTTCTTAGTGATGCTGGTGGAGGCACTGATGTGTCCCTGAGGCGAGTTTCTGTGCCAATATCCTGTCAGTTGGGCTGTCAGTGAATTGTTCCAGAACAGGTCAGGCTATGCACACTTAGCATTATTTTTAACTAATGGGGGCAGACCAACAAAAGGAAAATTTTCTCTGGTCCAGAGATATAGTACAAGGGAAAAAAGAGATGGAAAGAAGTTGGGAAGCCAACCAGCAGCTCAAATCACATGGTGGATGACAGTAATACAAAGTTCCAAAAATATTCCATTAGGTTACACTTTGAGTAATGACTGTGTCTGGAAAAGTAAACTATTGGGGACCCTAGCATTTATAGAAAGGCTCTCATCCAGAGGCAAAGATGAACAGCCAGATGGGGTTTTGGAGGATTAAAGCAACAAATCCAGTCAGACAATTCCCATTCTAATATTTTATTTGGAATTGCATGTAACTCATCTGTGTTGTTGGATGTTTGGCACCAAGAGGCCAATATACACTAAAGTGTGTTTTATTGGTGAAGAAAATATATAAGACAACTTAAAATAAAGCTAATAAAGTTCTGTTCTTTTCAACTTAAAAACTTTTATGCTTCTGTAAAGCTTATTGGATGTGAGTCTACCTGAAATGCAATGCCTCCTCCCCAGTGCATAAGTGGAACTTCCTTTTATTTCTAGAATAGAATGTGAACATGTTAATATTAAAGGTGTTAGCATCTATAATAACCAATGATTTATTGACAACTAAGAAGGATATTACTGGTGCTGATGTTTGTGTTTGTTAGGTGCTATCAAGTCAACTACACCCCTCTCTACAACAGAATAGCACCTGGTCTGATCCTGCACCATCCTCACAGTCTTTTCTGTGTTTAATATCATTGTTATAGTTAGCGAGTGCTCTTGTAGCATAATGGTAAAGAGTTGTGATGCCAATCCAAAGGCAAGTGGTTTGAATCCACCAGTGGCTCCATAGGAGAAAGATGGGCAATCTTCTCCTATGGGATTTATAAATGAAGAACTTGCTAGAGAATCGACAATGAGTTGGTTCCGACTCAGTGGCACATAGCATGTAATCAATTTCATTTAGGATCTTTCTTGTTTTCTTTAGTCGACTCTCTACTCTTCCAAGCATGATGTCCTTCTCCAGTAACTGACTTTGTGAAACCAAGTCTCATCATCCTTGTTTCTAAGGAACATCTTGGCTTCACTTCTTTCAAGATTAATTTCTTGTGGTATATTAAGTACATTTCACTAATGTTACAATTAAAAAGTATCTAATTCTTCTTCAATATAGAGCAGGGAATATGGGAAAACATTTTTTTTACTGATGGGAAGAGATTAAAAAATTACCAAGAAGAACTATGACAAAAATAACTTGGACTTGTCGACTGTTTTAACAATTACAAAGATGCATTCCTCATAGAATATAGATATTTGAAAGGAAATAAAGTTGTCTTCATTAGCTCTGTTCCTTTTGTCTTAGCATGATGTCTCATTTATCACAGGAATTCAATAAATTAGTTTCATTAATAGATAAAAGACATTTCAAGTTTGAAGTTGTTGACAGCTTCAATCCCTTCTCTATCCATCATGATGCTGCCTGTTGGTTCAGTGGTAAGAATCTTAATTTTCTTTACACTGAGATGCAATCCATCCTGAAGGCTGCATTCCTTGATCTTCTGCAACAAGTGCTTCAAGTCCACCTCATTTTCAGCAAGAAAAGCTATGTCATCTGCATAACATAGATGTATCATCTTCATCTTACTTGGATCCACAATTAACACTCTTGGTACCAACTATACTGTTGGAGAACACTGAACATCCCATAGATGGCCAAAAGAACAAACATATGTGTCTTGGAGAGGATGTAGACAAAGTACTCTTCGTTTTTTGGGTCTTTTTTTAAATTTTATAGTGATTTATTTACAAAGTTCCAATATATTGTTTTTCACAAAAGGTTCTTCCCATTTCCTCCCCCCTTGAGTTGTTCAAACCTATGGTTAGCATCCCATGCCACCCCTGTCAATCCTCACTCTCTGTGGCCACACTCTCCCCCGCCCCCCTTCACTTGGATCCTCATACTCGTTTCACAATAATGGGCTTGTTTGGTTTTTTTATAGTATTTGTCCTTGTGGGACTGAGTTAGTTCACTTAGTATAATGCTCTCCAGTCTCTCCTAAGTTAGGTAGTAATTTACAAAACCATTGCTCCTGCATGATACATAGTATTCTATTGTATGAATATACCACAATTTCTCCATCCATTCATTTGTGGTTAGACATCTGGGATGTTTCCATGTTCTTGCGATGGTGAATAATGCTGCTGTAAACATTGGTATTCAAGTCTCCGTTTGCACCTCAGTTCTCATTTTTGGGAGGTATAGTCCAAGCAATGGAATAGCTGGGCCATATGGAATTTCTATGTTCAGCTTGTTTTAAAATGGATTTTAATGAAAGTTTGCAGAGACGTTGGATTGCCATTCATTTATTGATGCACTTTTCTCTGCCCCCCCTCAATTCACCCTTCTCTTCAAAAATTAAAAAGAAAATAAATTATTTCATTGTTATTCAGTCCCTCCACCCAAGTCTACTTCACCATGCTAGCTTCATTCTGGACTCCTGTCCTAACAATAATATTTAGTCATATATACCTCTTCAAACAGTTCTCTCCCTCTTCTGTTTCAATGCAGTATACATTATTTATCTCATCTTTATAAGTCTCCCCACAACCCCTACATCAATCCTCTTTTATAACAGTGGCATTATACCATATTTGTCTTTTTTTGTGACTGAGATATTTCACTCAGCATAATGTCCTCCAGGGTCACCCATTTTGTGTACTATTTCAGGAGTTCCTTGTTTTTCAATGCTGCATAATATTCCATTGTGTGAATACACCACAGCTTCTCTATCCATTCATTTGTTGATGGGAACTTGGGTTGTTTCCAGCTCTTTGCTATTGTGAACAAAGCTTCAGTAAACATGGGTATACATATATCTGCTTGGGTGGCGATAATGGTTTCTTTACGGTAAATTCCCAGCAGTGGAATTGCTGAATCAAATGGTATTTCTATTTGCAACTTTTTGAGAAAGTACCGTGCTGCCTTCCACAGCGGCTGCACCATTTTACCCTCCTACCAAGAATGAATAAGAGTTCCAGGTTTTCCACAAAATTGCCAGCATTTGTTGTTTGCTGTTCTGTCAAATTTTGCTGTTCTTACTGGGGTGAGATGATATCTCATAGTTGTTTTGATTCGCATCTCTTAGAGCTAAGGATTTTGAACATTTCTTCACATGCTTGTTTGCCATCTGAATGTCTTCTTTGGTGAAGTGTCTGTTCAACAAGATAAAAGTAAACAACCCAATTGAAAAATGGGTACAGGATATGTTTAGCTTTTTGAGGAAGCACCAAACTCTCTTCCAGAATGTTTGTACCATTTTACAATCTTACTAACAATGTATAAGAGTTCCTATCTCATCGCATTCTTTCCAACATTTATGACTTGCTGTCTTGTTAAACTTTGCCACTGCTACTAGTATTCTTCTAAGTGGTGTAGCACTTGTCTGTCCACTTGCTATACAGAGGTAACAGTGGTGGCTGTGATGCTCAACACTGTTGACACTGATATGTCAAATGTCATAATGGTTTCTCATGGTGGAAAGTGTTTGGTGGAGCTCCCCAATTAAAACAAGCTTGGAAGTAGGGGTGGCATCCACTTCTGAAATAGCTTGCCTCTGGAAGATACGAACTTGGAGAAACAATGAAAGTTATACAAGTGTTCAGGTCTTTTGTTCATAGAGTCACTATGAGTCATCTACAACTTGACAGCACTTAACAACTACAACACATGAGTGAGATGGTATCTCATTGTGGTTTTGATTTGCATCTCTCTTTAGAGCACTCTTTGTAGGCAAGAAAGATGAAACTTTGCCTCACATACTTGGGGCATGTTGCTAGAAGGGGCTACTCCTTGGAAAGGGACATAATGTTTGGATGGGCGAACAGTCAACAAAGAAGAGGAAGATTCTCATCCAAGTAGATTAACATAGTGACTGCTGCAATGGGCTCTAGTGTGTCAGGAACTGTGAGAATTATGCAAGGATAGAACAGCATTGAGATCTGTTGTTCATAGGGTCACTATGAGTCATACTTGACAGCACCTAACAACAACAACAACAAAAAATCATTGAGTGAATAAACTTACATTATTTTTTCATTGTTATAATGTTTTATGTTTATTATCTTGATTTTTTATATGAAGAACTAAAGACCGCAGAGAGCAAAGGGTTGTCTAAGATTATATGAGTCAGAAGTAAAACAAGAATTCTGTGGAACTTAGCTTCAAAGAGTTTTCAATGACTATAATCTTTTGGAAGTAGGTAACCAGGACTTTCTTCTGAGGTACCTTTGTGTGGATATGAACTTCCAATCTTTTCATTAGCAGCTGAAAGCATGAACTATTTAAATTGTTCAGGGATCTAGAATTTATCTCCAACTGATGTGAGAGAGGTACCTCAGAATGTAGAGTAGAGGAGATTTGAAGTGTGAGAAGAACTCAACTCATTATTGCTTGAGGAACCAAATGGAAAGGAAATTTGAAAATCAGTGACGGTATACTATAAACAGGAAGACAGGCCCTCAGTCAACAGCCAACAAAGAAACTGATGTCAGTCTTACAAAGGCCTAATGACCTGAATGAAGTTCAAAGTGAATTGGTGCCTTAAATCTTTGGCTAAGAAGAGTTCAGTCCTGTTAAAATCTTGACTTGGTCCCATGAGATGTTGAGCAGAGAAACTGCTGAAGTTCACTGAAATCATGGCTACAGACCTTGATCCATATGGAAAAGAATGTTGTTTTCAGATGAGAACTTCATAGTAATTAATTACAGAAGCCAATGGAAACAACTACAACAGCCAATAAAAGGCAAGTGCAAAGTCAAAGGTCAAGAAAGTATATTCTGCATTCCATTTGGCCATGGGCCACCTTGAATACAAGACCACCAAATAAAAAGAAATATATCTGCATGTCTCCAGGCATCTGGGTTCTACATCTCGGTGCTGTGGCTCCATGTGGCTCTCAGTCCAGCCTGGCTCCCCTTCATGAATCTGTAAGATTATTCTGTGTTGTGGGGATTCTGTAGAATCACTAAAAAAGTCATCCTAAAGAATGTGTAAATTATCAAAAAATATCACATACAAGCAAAATGTCACTGAAGATTATTTTTTTAAAAAACAACAAAACTACCACCCCACACCCCCAAGTCTAACAGTACATTGACAGAGAACTGCCAGAAACACAAGCTGGATTTAAAAGAGGCCATTGTGCTAGGGATAAACATTACTGATATCAGATGACTCATGGCTTAATGTAGAGAATTCCAGAAGGACATCTTATTGTGTTTCATTGATTATGCAAAAACATTTGATTCTGTGGATCACAAAAAAATTGTGACTAATATTGAGAAGAATGGAAATCACAGAACACCTGATTGTGGTCATGTGAAACCTATCTCTAGACTTGGAAGCTTTTGTCTGAACAGAGCAAAGGAACGCTGCATTGTTCAAAATTAAGAACAGAGTGCATCAGGGATGTATCCTTTCTCCACACCTCTTCAATGTATATGCACAGCAGATCATTCAGGAAGCTGGATTATATGAAGAGGAATGTCACATCAGGATTGGAGGAAGACTCATCAACAAACTGTATTATGCAGATGAACAATCTTGTTTGCCAAAACTGAGGAGGATTTGAAGTATTTCCTGCAGAAGTTCAGAGACTCTTTAGCCTTCAATATGGATTACGTGTCAACATTAAGAAAACAAAGATTTCACCACTGGGCCAACAGGCAGTATCATAATTGTTATTTTATTGTTATTTGTCCTTGAGTCACCTGCGAACCTAGCAATCCTATGTACAGCAGTTTTGAACTCTTCCCTGTCCTAAGCCAGTCTCACTAATTCTCACACACGAACCCCCATTGCTCCAGTCACTGTATCAATCCATTCCATCTGGAGTCTTCCTCTCTTGTGCTGTCCCTCCACCCTTCCAAGCTTAATGTCCTTCTCCAAGGACCGGTCTCTCATGGACATGTGTACAAATTATGTGAAATGGAGTTTCAAAATCCTTGCCTCCAATGAGAAACTTGGTATCACACTCTTCAAGAGATGGTATGTTCAAAACTCTTCTCAAGCACCACAACTCGAAGGCATCAATTCTTCTTCGGTCATCCACAGTCATTTCCCAGCTCTCTGAAGCATAACAATTAGTTTCAAAGACTATGGCCTGGATTAGATGCACCTTAGTCTCTAGATTGACGGAGTTTTTCAGTACTCTGGAAAGGACCCTGACAGTACATTCTCCTAATGCAATCCATCTTTTTATTTCCTGTCTGCTGGTGTTAAGAGTGTTAATTGTGGAGCCAAGAAAGCTATAATTGTTAACAACCTCAATCTCTTCCCCCGTCTATCACAATGCTGCCAATTTTCCCAGTGGTGAGAATCCTTATCTTCTTTATGCTGAGGTTCAGTCCGTATTGAAAACTACAGTCTTTGACCTTCTGCAAAAATTGCTTCATTATTGCCAATTTAGGGTAGATCTTGGCATAATGAGGAGAGTACCAGAAGAATATCTATCAGTCTTTCATTGATTATGCAAAGACATTTGATTGTGTGGATCACAACAAATTGCGGCTAACCTTAAGGAAAATGGGAATCTCAGAGCACTTGATTGTGCTTAGGGAAAACTTATACTTGAAATTTTACTTGAACCAGGAAGCAGTCCTCAGAACAGAGCAAGGAAACACTGCTTGGGTCAACATCAAGAAAGGATTGTCAGGGATGCATCCTGTCCCCTTACCTTTTCAATCTGTATGCAGAATAGATCATTCAGGAAGCAGGGATTTATGAAGAGGAATGTGACATCAAGATTGGAGGAAGACTCATCAACACCCCATGATATGCAGATGACAGAACCTTGATTGCTGAAAAATATAATAGATGGGCAAATGTTGAGGTTGCTAATTATTTCTTCTTGCTTGGATCCACAGTCAAAATTCTGCTGGTGAACAGTCAGGAAATCAAAAGGCAAGTTGCATTGGAAAAAAAATTGCTGTCATGAGTCTCTCCAGAGTGCTAAAAAGCAACAGTATCAGCCTAGAGACTAAGGTGTACCTGATCCAGGCCAGAGTCCTCTCAATTTCTTATGAGAGTTAGACAATGACTAAGGATAACAAAAGAAAAATTGATGCCTTTGAGTTGTGCTGAAGAAGGGCATTGAGCTTACTATGGACTGCCAAGAAAACAAATAAGTCTGTCCTGGAAAAGGTGAAAACAGTTTGATTTTTGGAGGCAAGGATTTTGAAGCTCCATCTCACATACTTTGGTTATGCTGCCTGGGGGGACCAATCCTTGGAGAAGAACATCACACTTAGAAGATGAAAGATCAGTGCAGAAGATGAGGTCCATGATGAGATGGATTTGACACAGTGACCGTGGCAAAGGGGTCAAGTATGTCAGAGATGGTGAGATTGACTCAAGATAGGGCAAGGCTCATAGTTGATGTTCATAGGGTCACTACGAGGCATTAGTCAATTTGACAGTGCTTTACAACAAACCAAAAGTTAAGTAAATCCAAATCTACTGCTTTTGAATCCACTTCAACTCACAGTCATCTTGTAGGACAGAGTAGAATTTGGCATAGGGATTCCAAGACAGCTTCATCTTTCTTTTACAGGGTGATTGGTTGGTTTGTACTAGGTTTGAACAGCTGAATTCTATAACTCCTGCGCTACCCATGATCCTTATAATACTACAGGGAAGTGTGGTATGCCGGAGCCAGAATGTCAAGCCTCTCCAATTGAACTGAGGTGCAAAGAAAACATCATCTGAAGAACAGAGATTGGTTAAAGATTTTATCGAGGGAAGGTGAGACTGGAGGCCAAAACTTTCTTAAGATTAAGCAGCCCAGGAAGGAGAGACACTTAAATACATTGTTAAGCCAGAGAAATATCTCGGTGTTCTCTAGGAAAAGCAGTTTTGACTGGGAATTAGTGGGGAATGGATGACGTTGGAGCTTGTACATCTTTCCAAGAAGCACTTTTTTGGATGCAGGGGAGAATAAATGTTAAGCACTGATACCATCAAGATTAGTGTGCTAAGTTGAGTCGCAAACCACTAAAGACTCATTAGTTACTCACCTCTGTAAAGTTGGGCTTTAGTTGCCATAGAGATTTTATAAAATATTTTTCAATACACCTTTGGTTGATTTCAAATATTCATGTCAGAAAACAGAGCAACTGTGTGTAAGACATGGCTCTTGTCTTAGTTACCTAGCGCTGTTATAAATACCATAAATGGGTGGTTTGACAAACAGAAATTAATTTTCTCACAATTTAGTAGGTCAGAAGTCTGAACTCAAAATGCCAACTCAAGAAGAAGCTTGTCTTTATGTTTTTTACTCTGGAGAAAGGTCTTTATCTCTTCATTGCTGCTTTCTGCATCTTTGGAGATCTATGTGTACCTTGGCACTTCTCTTTCCCTATCTCTGTTTCATCTTTGTTTAATCTTTTATGGCCCTCCAAAGAAATTTCTTTAAGATACGCTGTATTAATCCCACTTTACTAACATAAAAAAACAAGCCATTCCCAAATTTGATTATTGCTAAAGTCATAAAGACCAGTATTTAAAACACATATTTTGGGAGGGGGACGTAATTTAATCCATAACAGCTAGGTACGAACACTTACAAAAGGGAAATTCTACATTTTCTTGGATGATAGTGGCATAAATTAGTGTGATAGCATGTCTACCAATATTCCAGGGCCATTTAAAAATGGATCCATCGAGAAATTTTAAAATAGGACTATTCCCGCCCGCTAACATTCTACCCAGCATTTATCATTCTAGATGACTAGTGTAGCAAGTAAAGGGGTCAGATCCATTCATTTCCAAGGATACAGACTGAAGTTTCTCTAAGGATTTCTAGATTTACTTGGATTCACAATCAACAATGACAGAAGCAGGAGTCAAGAAGTCAAATGAAATTTTACATTCATTAAGTCTGCTGCCTGAGATCTCTTTAAAATTCTTAAGACCAATAATGTCACTTTAAAGGTTAAAGTGAACTGAATCAAGTCATAGTATTTCTACTGCCTCATGCACATGAGGGAGCTCTGGGGACCTAGTGGTCAGAAGTTGCTCTGCCAATCCAAAAGTACATGGCTGGAATCTACCAGTGACTCCAAGAGAAAGATGGACAATCTCCTCTCATGGGATTTATTGCCTTTGAAAACCCATTAGAGGGTCATCTATGAGTTGGCTGCAACTTGAAGATAAACAACATATACATATGAAAGTTGGACAATGAATAAGGAAGACCAAAGAATAAATTACTACTTCCAATGACAGTTTGGTTGCATAGTGTTAACTCATAACATGAACTAGTAAAAAAAAATTAAATCTGTCTTGAGCAACCAAAATATTTCTTAGAAGCAAGAATGGTGAGGGATTCTGACACACACAGCAAACATGTTAACAAGAGAGGCCATTCCCTGGGAGAAGACTTTACGCTTGGAAAAGATGAAGGTCAGAAAAAGAAAGGAAAACTCTCAACTCTAAACGAGATGGATTAGCACCGTGACTGCAACTCTGGTGACTGCAACAACGAGCACAAGAGATTGATTGTGAGGATCTCAAGGATGAGACAAGGTTTCTATTATATACATTATCACTATGAGTCAGCACTGACCAGATGACACCTAACAACGGCAACAAGTAAACCTTGTTTGTACATGGCCATTCTCTGTGAGAACATTCCACATACTCTACCTATGGTTCCAAATTGAGAAGGGTGTATTTCAGGGATGTATCCTATCTCCATATCTTTTCAATCTATATGCAGAAAAGATTATCCAGGAGACTGGGCTCTATGAGGAGAAATGTGGCATCAGGATTGGAGGAAGACTCTTCAATAATCTGTGTTATGCAGATAACACAACTGTGCTTGAGGAAACTGTAAAAGACCTGAAGTGCTTGCTGCAGAAGGTCAAGAACTGCATCTTCAATACGGATTGAAGTTCAATATCAAGGAAACAAAGATTCTCACCACTGGGCTGATTAGCAGCATCATGATAGATGGGAAGAGGTTGAGATTGTCAACAGCTTCAATTTGCTTGGCTCTACAATCAACACTCTTGATACCAACAGCCAGGAAATTAAAAGACAAATTGCATTGGGAAAGTCTACTGTCAGAGATCTCTCCAAGGTACTGAGGAGCAATGATGTCCATTTGGTGTCCATAAGGTGTGCCTGATCCAGGCCATAGTCTTTGCAATTACTTGCTATGCATCAGAAAGCTGGACAATGACTAAGGATGATAGAAGGAGAATTGATGCCTTTGAGCTGTGGTGCTGGAGAAGAGTATTAAATATACCATGGACTGCTGGGAGAACAAATAGGTTAGTCCTAGAGAGGGTGAGATTAGGCTCCTCCTTGGAGGCAAGGATTCTGAAGCTTTGTCTGACCTACTTTGGACATGTTGCAAGGAGAGATCAGTCCTTGGAGAGGGACGTCATACTTGGGAAGGTTGTAGGGACAACAAAAGAAAGACCCTCTGTGAGATGGATTGATTTAGTTACTGGGGAAATGAGGGCAGGTGTGTCAGAGACAATAAGATTGGCTCAGGATAGAGCAGGATTTAGGGCTGTTGTACATAGGATCATTTTGTTTGACAGGTGACTTGATGATGCATAACAACAACTACCAACAGTTTAGGCCATTAGCTTTTATTGAGCTTGTGTGATCAAGGGAAATTAAAGCATAATGTAACCTATTCAAGATGAGGTTCTTTATATGCTGAGAAATTCTATGTCCATTTGCTTTACAAGGAACTTGAGTTACTGTGTCTGAAAAAGCATCTCTCCTCTTTCCTCTGAAGAGCATCCAAATGGGTTTGAATACCAACGGCAACATGCTTAACTCTGATGCCACTACTCTGTGGACAGGGGCTAAAAATAGTACCTAGCACATGGGCATAGAGTCATTTTGAGGATTAAGTAGTAGCTATTGTTATCATGACTCAGGGTCAAGTAGAATATGTAATCAGCTGAATTGCAGGAGAAGAGGTTTATGGCTGACATTTAAAACGAGGCTCCCATCACAAAAAACATACAAATCTTACAGGGAAAAATTTATGAATGATCTTTCAGGAAGACCTTTGAAGGTAATTCTGACTATAAAGTTATGTGATAGATGTTTCTGGCCATCCAAGAATTTATACACTCAAGTGACTGTCGTCACCACCAAATTTCTACCTGGGGAATTTATATACCAATTCCAATTATATTGCTTTGGGGCAGGCTGACTTTGATATCTCGTCACAGAACTGGCCTTCGAGCATGTTATGTGCTTCCTTGGACATCCTTTTTAAAAGGAAAATTGTCACCTTCAGGGGGGGAAGCGAAATAATCAAGAGTCACTCAGAAGCTGCGCGGAGAGGTTGATTAACAAGGAGGTCTGTATGTGACACAGTCCTGCACTGACATTGACATTCACGTGGTCTATAACCAGAGAGGAGAAACGACTTCTTCAAGTCCAACACGTGATGCCTTTGTTACAGATGCGTTGAAAAGTATCTTTTATGTCTTGGTTGGCTGACACGATTGTTTATCACACTTTGAACTTTGCAGTGAATCAAACATTTCATAATATTAAATCTTTTGGAAAGACTGATTTCTGAAACAACACAGTCCCCCAAATGGCAATTTGGCTTTTCAGGGAAGACAACTCTTCTCATCTCTTCAGGGAACCTCACAATTGATTTCCCAGATTCCTTCATGTGGTCACTACTGCTGGTGCTGAAGCCAAAGCACTTCTCTGTGAGATAAATGTCAGCATTTAAACCCACCAGCTGCTCCTCAGGAGAAAGCTGGGGCAACTGCTTCTGTAAACCCTTACAGCCTTGGAAACCCTATGGAGTCACCCTGCCCTGCCCTGTGGCGTTGCTATGAGTGGGTACTGACTTGATGGCAATGAGTTTGATGTGGGTGGTTTATGTTTGTTTTTAAATCTTTCTTAACAAATGACCTCCATTTATTGTACACTCACAATTGGTGAACAAACTTCCACATTAGGTGGATTACAAATGGTTGAAGCTCCCACTTCCTTTGGGGCTAGTCTCCCTTTTGAGTTGCAAACAAATGACACAAGGCAAATTCACGTATGGAGCAGAGAGTTACATAAGTACTCACAAGAGATTTAAATGTCACGTCATGGGGTGGTGGCTGTCCCCTTCAACAAAGGGGTGCTAATAATTTTCACCATCCAGGCCTGTTTAGCCCAGAGGAGGTCTACCCAGCAGTGGGTGATACACAAGAATTGGAAGAGATCATGGAATTCTCCAGCAAGGAATAATTCATGTGCAAAATCCCAGTGCTTCTGGGACCACCACATTCTTGGTTTAACTTTTGCGGCATTCTTCCACCCACCCCATCCCTGGCCCCAGCACAATCACGTTTGTCCTCATGTGCACCACTGAGTGGCTTCACATTAGAACCAATGCTTCTGAGACAGAAGACCCTAAATGCAGGCAGAGTGAAATGGGTCATTACAGTTTGTTGCTCTGGTGGCCTAGTGGTAATAAACTGTGCTGTAATCACAAAGGCACATGGTTCGAATCAACCAGCTGCTCTGGAGGAGCCTGGGCAATCTTCTTCTGTGCCTCTGAAAATCCACTGGCGGGTCAGCTGACTCAATGGTACATAATAACAATTGAGTGACGCATGGAGACTCCCTGCACAACAGACATGGACTGCTGTGATTCCTAGGGTTTTCACTGATATTTAAAATAGACCATCAGTCCTTTCTTCCTGTTCCATCCTAATCTGCAAGCACTGCTGAAGTCTTTTTGATCCCAAAGCAGCACCCAAAATGCACTGGCAGTGATAGCATGAGGCTCATTGGCTAGAAATCACATGAAAGTCTCTTACATGAGAGGCAATCATTCTTCTTCTGAACCACTAATGTCCCTGGATCCTTACACAAAGGTCTCCTAAAATGCCTGTGATAAGATTGCCCGAGGTCACTGAAACATGTCTAAGCAGGCACCTACACTGGAGACCTATGGTGACTGTGCCAACTGTGGGGTACCTGACATCACCCAGCCCTCTGTACCAATTGAATCTTCTGGCCCTCTAACTCCCCTAACGCCCAAATTTCCTTGTGAATAAGCATATCATTTGCATAAAGGAGAGGTTCCAACATTTAGCATTTCTAACCTAGCCTGTTGTTATTGTTAAGTGCTATCGAGTGGTAGACGACTCATAGCGACTCTATGAACAAAAGACCTGAACACTCGTATAACTTTGTTCGTTTCTCCAGGGTCATAGAGTTTCCAGAGGCAAGCCATTGTGGAAGTGGATGCCACTCCTGCTTCCAAGCTTGATTTAATCAGGAGGCTCCACCAAACACCGTCTGTCCACCATGTCTACTCATTCCATATCTATCCTCCTTCCCCTTACCTCTGAGTTACTCTGCAATTTTCATAGTAGCAGTCATATGCAGTATTTGTCTTTTTTTGTGACTGAGTTATTATTACACTCCACATAACTCTGTACACTCTCCAAGTTTTTTCGTCCCTTTCAAATACACCAAACCATTTCGAAAAGTAGCATATGAATTAGAATCAATAGTACCATGAAGGAAACAAAAGTTGCACTGAAGAAACTGGCAAAAAATAAGGCCCCAGGAGTTAACGGAAAAACAATTAAGATGTTTCAACCAACAGATATAGTGAATCCTGGACATATTCACTAGTCCATGCTACAAAACTTGGAAAACATCTACTTAGACAATCAACTGAAAGAGATATATATGAATATCCACTCCAAAACCAGGCAATCTAACAAAATGCAAAAAATTATCATACAATATCATTAATATCATACACAAGTAAAATCTGATTGATCGTTATATTAAAATGGCTGGAACAGTACAGCAACAGCTTTGATTTACAAACAACAAAATCTAAAACTGACTATTTGGAGGAACAGATAGTACAGCATAGGTACTCACTTCCATAATCTATGAATGTTAGCAGAGTTTAAGAATCACAGCTTAGTATACTGATGATCTCTATGTAAAATATTAACTGTCAAAAGTCCTTATGTTTCCTAAAGCAGATATAAAACAAAGAGATAGTCAGAAATTAGCATACACTGAATACACTTGGATATGAATGGTGTTCCTTTTTCAAAGTCACCTAAACCTGTGGGCTTCTGAGGTAATGGTAATACTCTATTTCTTGATTTCTGTGGTTGTTACACAAGTGTATTTACTTTGAGATAATTGCTTGGGCTATATACTTATGCCTTTTGTGTGTATGTCATAGTTTTAATTAAAGTTTTTAAGGAAAATATTTAAATTCCTCTAGTCTTCAATCACAATCTCACCTTTAGTAAGGTCACAGGCCCCACTTTATTCCCAGAAGCATCTTTTCCCTTCCCCTCTTCTTCCACAGGAAAGTGAGGATTCTCCAGCAGGATCACAGAACCAACAGCTGCGTCAGCACAGGTTTTCTCCTCTTCTGAGCCAACACAGTCCTACAAGGACAAAACATCCTGGCCCATAATTGCCTAGCTATGATTGGTATATTGCCTAGACTATAACTGCTGTAATTGGAATAGTGGTCACACAAAACAACCCCTCCGTATCACTGCCTCCTTGGAGTTGTTGTTAGGTGCCATCAAGTGGACTGCGACCAACAGGCCCTATCAGCACAGACAGACCTGAACCTTGCCCCCCTCCCTTTTCTTCTGTTCCCTCTTCCTCTCTCCCCCACCCCCTCTCCTTCTCTCTCTCTCTCTCTCTCTCCTCTCTCTCTCTCTCCCCCCACCACTTTGCTAGCATGATGTTTTTCTCCAAGGACTGACTCCTCCTTACAAAATATACCCAAAGTAGGTGAAATGATTTTTACCTTTAAGGAGCACTTTGGAGGCGACAGATTCCTTTGTTCTTTTGGCCATCCATGGGATTTTCTGTACTCTTCTCCAACACCATAATTCAAAGGCATTAAGTCTTCTTCTGCCATATTTATTCACTGTCCAACTTTCAGATGCATAAGAAGCAGCTCAAAATGCCATGGCTGGAATTAGGCACACTTTACTCTTTAAACGGACTCCCTTGCTCTGCTAAACTCTTGGTAGGTCCTTGATGTAACTACAGCTAATTGTCCCAAAGGTCTCTTTACTACCTTCAGGAAGCACTAGGATGGGTTGTTAACAAGCCCGAATATGTTCCATCAGCTGGTGGTGGTGTTAGTTTCTCCTTTCTCTCAGATGGCGGTCCCTTATATAAACCAAACAGGTCCCTTCTATAAACCAGATGATGTCCAATACTAGCCCTTAGTATTTCCACCTGAGAGAAATTCGGCCTGGATTCTTGAGGGAGTTAGATGACCATCTCTATCCAGCTATTTCTGCTGGCCTTTGGGTGTAGGTCTGCCTATGGAGGTCAGGCCAAATTTCTCCTTTTCTGTTCCTAAAGGCAGCTGCTACCTGGTAAGTAGGTTGGATTGAGATGGGCTGGTAAACACGGATGACCATCATTTCAGCATGGAATTGTCATAGCCTATAGGCTTCAAGTCTACAACCCAGCTCATAACCAGCAAGGGCAAAGAAGACCCTTTCCAGGAAAGAAAGAACCCTCTCCTCTGCAAGGTAAATATAACATAATTGGAAAGAAAGCACACACAATGAACTGACTGAAAGTGAGATACCTTACATTTCTAGTTCTAGGGTATATAAAAAGGCTTTAGTACAAAACAAACACACAAACAAAAAAATACAATAACAACAACAACAACAACAAAAACACCACTACCAAGATGCACACTAAGTTTTCAGTGAGGCTCATGAAATCCTGTAGGATTTTCTTTCTTAATAGTAGTTTCAAGTCACTAGTTAGTTCACAGTTAAACTCCAGAGATTCCGGACCAGCTGCAGGTTCGTCAATCATTTTAACCTGAGAGATACAGGTTCAAGATTTCTCTCCTTGCTGCCTGACTGCTGTAAGAATAGATGAGAAAACATATTTACTTTGGCAATAGAGGTGTGTAGACTGGGCACTACTGAATAGAAAGGAGAGATAATTTCATTAACAGCTCTCCAGTCTTGGATCATAAGGAGGTTTCTCTTAATGCCGTCCTTACAGGTGGAACCCTTCCAGACTAAGTGTCTCTTGTAAGTCTTGAGGATTTTTCAGCCCCAACCTGGCACAAGGAATTCCCTTCAAAATCCTGAATAACTAGAAAGAAGTATTACTGCTTTTTCTTAGACTGCTAAAAGGCATTTCCAGAAAAGGGAAGGTAATGACAAACGACTGAGAACAGGCACCTCCATTCGTGCTACCTGTCTGTGCAAGGAAGTACAGGGACCAGGTGGCATTTGCGCAGCCATACACAAGCCCTAATCGGCCACCACATCGACCTGCAGAAATACTCATGCCATAGCATCCACCAAACCAAAACTCACTTACAATCTGGTTGTATACATTGGGCAAAACTGTCCAATCCTGTTGCCAAATTCTTCATAAAGTGCAGCCTCTTGGATGATTTATTCAGTATATACATTGAAATGATAGAAAGAGGATATGTCCCTGATGCACACCTTTCTTGATTTTTAATCATGCAGTGTTCCTTTGATGTGTTTGGACACCAGCTTCCTGGTCTAGATATAGGTTTCCCATGAGCACAATTAAGTGTTCTGGGATTCCCATTCTTCTCATTGTCAGCCACAATTTGTTATGCTACATGATGTCATATGCCTTTGAACACAAATAGACATCCTTCTGGTACTCTCTGCTTTCAGCCAAGGTCCATTTGACATCAGCAATTGAAATCCTTAATGCTACAGCCTCTTCTAAATCCAGCTCGTATTTCTGGTAGTTCTCTGTTGATATACTGTTCCAGTTGCTTTTGGATAATCTTCAGCAAGATTTTGCGTCCATATAATATTTATGATGTTGTTTGTTAATTTCCACACACTGTTGAATTATCCTTCTTGTGAATGAGAATAAATAAGGATTTTTTCTAGTCAGTTGGCTAGCTGAAATCTGGAAGAAATCTTTCAGATGTTTTGGCACAGTCTGGTGAGCATATCCAGTGCTGCATTCATTTCTTGAAATACATCCATTAGGGTCTTATTATTTTGCCTATTTCTTCAGAAAAGCTTGAATTTCCTCTTTTATTACCATTGGTTCTTGATCATATGCTACTATCTGAAAGGTTCATGTTGGCCAATTCTTTTTAGTGCAGTGACTCTGTGTATTGCTTCCATCATCTTTTGATGTTTCCTGGAACATTAAATATTCTGCCCTTAGCACCTTTAAGTATTGTAATGTGAGGTCTGAATTTGTTCTTAAATTCCTTCAGCTTGAGAAATGCCAAATGAGTTCATCCCTTTTGATTTTCTTATTTCGCACATTTCATTACAATACTGCTTCCCTTTGAATTCTTCTCTTCAACCCTTTAACTTCTTCATTTCTCTCCTTTCTTTGTTTTGCCTTCTCAACATTCTAGGGTGATTTCATTGTCTCTTCTGACATCCAATTTGGTCTTTTCTTTCTAACCTTTTGCTTTCTTCACGGATAATATTTTTTTATATCTTCTCATAGCTCATCTGGTCTTTGTGTATTAGCATTTAAAGCATAAAAACCTGGTTTTGAAATGAATTTTTTTATATTAGGGAACGATACATTCAAGATGATATTTGGGATCTTTTGGTTTTGGTTTGTTTTGGGTTTTTTTGTTGTTGTTGTTGGTTTTTTGTTTTTTTTTCTTTAGCTTCAATTTGACCTTGCACATCAGTAGCTGGTGATCTGCTTCGTAGTCAGCATCTAGCCTGGTTTTCACAGCTAAGCTTCCCCAAAGATCCTTTCTACAAATGTAATCAATTTGATTCCTGCATAGTCGATCCGATGAGGTTCATGTGTATAGTTGCCATTTTTGGGGTTTTTTTATAAGAGGTATTTGCAATTGCTAAACCATTGATTGTACAAAATTCTGCACACCCATGTTTATTGCAGCTTTGTTCACAATAGCAAGGAGTTGGAAACATCCTAAGTGCCCATCAACAAACAAATGGCTAGAGAAGCTGTGGTATATTCGCACAATGGAATACTATGCTGCATTAAAAAACAAGGAACTCATGCAATATTATTCAAAATGGTTGACTCTGGAGAACATTATGCTGAGTGAAATATCCCAGTCACAAAAGGACAAATATTACATGATGCCACTGTTGTAGAATGGGACTGTCCTTGGGGTTGGGGAGAGACTGAGTAAGATGGGTTCAATAATGTATACTGCACTGAAACAGAGGAGGGAGAGAACCGTTTAAAAGAGATATATAACTAGGTATTTCTGTCATCACAGGAGACTAGAGCGAGGGCTACATGGTGGAGGGGACCTGGGGAAGGGTTTGTAAAACAATGAAAGAATCTTTTCTTTTACTTTTCCATAATTTTTGGACTCATGTACTTATAACTTGTTAGTCAAATTTGTGTCTTCTAGGTTGCAACACCCCCATGATACATCTTCAAGGATATGAACATGTACAGCCAAGCACAATCAATAAGAGTGCATCTAAATTCCAAAATCAATCTCCATAATAGTCTATGTGTTTCCTACTGCCAAAGGGCCCTTTAGAGTAGTGAGAGAAGATCTTCACCCTGAAACCCACAGCGTCCCTTTTCAGCAGGAAGTAGCTAAGAGAATACGCCATCCCCTTTTCCTTATGACTCAGGGTGAAGTCTCTCTCAGGGAGGAGTGATAGGGAATGGCAAAGGACACACTGACAAAGAAGATTAATCAGAACTGGCTTTGACAAGCACTGTGGCATTTGGACAAGAACAAACTGGGAGGAGGGTAGAGAGAATAGTGCAACAATGAATGAGTGGAAGCTCAAAATCTCTGTAAATGTTTATGAAAATTAATAAAATATAATTAAAAAAAATCAGGAAAAGTGTGCATCATGGTTGTATCCTTCAACCATACTTATTCAGTCTGTATGCTGAGCAAGTTATTTTAGAAACTGGACTCTGAAGAAGAATGTGGCATCAAGATTGGAGGAAGACTCATCAATAACCTTCATTATGCTTATGACACAACCTTGCCTGCTGATAGTGAGGAGGACTTGAAGCACTTAACTGCAGAAGATCAAAGACTACAGCCTTTACACACACACACACACACACAAAGACTACAGCCTTCAATATGGATTGCATTCTCAACTTCAAGAAAACAAAAATTCTCATCACTGAACCTATAGGCAACATCATGATAGATGGGAAAAAGATTCAAACTGTCAATGACTTCATCTTTCTTGCATCCACAATCAGTACACTTGGTACCACCCATCAGGAGATCAGGCAACATAGTGTACTGGGAAAGTCTGCAGTCAGGGACCTCTCTATATTATTGAGGAGCAATGATATTAGATTGAAGACCATAAGTATGCCTGATTCAGCAATGGTCTTTTCAGTCACTTGCTATGCTGCTAAGAAGAGCTGGGCATTGAATAAGGATGACAGAAGAACAACTGATGCTTTTGAACAGTGGTGTTGGAGAAGAGTACTAAATGTCCTATGGACTGCCAAAAGAACAAACAGGTATGTCTTGGAGAGTGCTCACTGGAGGCAAAGATCATAAAATTTCATCTTACATACTTTGGGTGTGTTGCAAGGAAAGACATTTTCATTGAAGAAAGCTATCATACCAGGAAAGGTGGAGAGAGAGTAAAAGAGACGAAGATCCTAAAGCAGGCAGATTGACACGGTGACTGCAGCTATGGACTCAAGGGTATCAGAGATGTGAGGATGGTACAGGATAGGAGAGGCTTCAGATCGGATGTGCATAGGGTCACTCTGAGTCATATTTAACTCGATAGTACCTAACAACAACAGAAGAACTGCAGAAAGTGAGCATGAACTTGCCACATAAGGTGCCCAGTATGCCAGCAGTCATTCATGTTAATGATAGCAACACTACTACCATCAATGTAGTTCTAACTCACAGCAGTCCTCCATGTTCAGCATGTTATGTAGGATGCCTCCAGGCCACGTTACCATTCAGGTTAGTGAGTCATCCCAAAGAAGATCAAGCATATTTCAAAAACTCTCTTGAGAAGGAAGAGGTCAGAGGCGAGGGCTGAGAAGTCTGAAGAATAGTAAAGAAGATGGATTTGTAAGGCATGCTTGGAATCTTGTAAAATTCTGCATCTAAAAGGAATAAATGTATTTTGATTTTTTAATTATAAAATAAACTTGAAATAAAAATTATATTAAAATAAAAAAAACCAACAAAATTCTGTGATTCTATCTCCAGCTTCATTTTTGTTACCAAGACTAAATTTTCTGACTACTGATCCTTCTTCTTTGTTCCTAACTTTTGCATTTCCATCACCAATCATCATAATGAATCTTGGTTGCATGTTTGATCGATTTCACACTGCAAAAGTTGGTAGGAATCTTCCATTTCCTCCTCTTTGGGTCTAGCTTTCAGTGCATACACATGAATTATAGTGGTCTTAACAGGTGCTCCTTCCATGAGTATGGATGGTATCCTGCCACCCACAAAGTAGTACTTCAGGATAGATCTAGAGATGGTCTTTTTTACTATGAATGCTGCCGATGTAGCAGATCATATGATTGATTCAAAGCAGCCTAAGACAATTCTTCACCTCCAACTCACCAATTTTAAGAGTAGGTCCTGGGTTTCGGCACCAGATGTAACTTTCTAGAACCGACGATCCCAAAGGTCTCGTCACTACCCACAGCGAGCCCTAGATTGTTCCCAGAGCAGGGGAACAAGCAGAGAACCCACACTAGAACAAATTAGTGGGCACAGAATATAGGCATTAACAAGTAAGTGAGAGGCACTTTATTAAAGCCCAGAGTTTCCTGGTTAAACTCCAAGAGATTACCAGGTTTAGTTTGTTAGAAAGAGCACATGGCAAACACACAGAAAAAGATGGACAGACATCTTTAAAGTGACAAGAGTGAGTCTGTCTCAAAGAGTGAGAGAAATAGAGGAGATTCTCTTCCTCCTTGATCTTCTGCACCAAATATTTCATGTCCTTTTTGCTTTGAGCAAACAAGACAGTGACATCTGCATAATATATTAGCATCTGTATGCTAAGAGTTCCTGGGAGACTTCTATGTATCTTGGTCTTGCAGTGTTAAAGAATTTCCGCGTGTAGGGACCTGTGTTCAAAATAATGCACTCTACCCTTTGAGGTTATTTCTTGATGGTACTTAGGTTAGCTCTCCTACCTTGGTTTCTTCTCTTTTTACATCTGATGAGGTAAAAGATCACACACTTGGGAAACCTCCCTTAATTGAGTTAATGATAGAAGTATAAGGTGTGTTGTGTTCTACTTTTAATCTTTGTACAACTTTGATTTTTAAGATCGTGAGGGACCACGATATAACTTGCACATTATACCATTGTTATTTTCCATCTAGTTATCTGCAACTTGTAGCAACCCTGTATACTACAGCTCTGAACCCTGCTCTATCCTGAGCCAATTGTCTCCAACACATCTACCCCCACTACCTCAGTCACTGAGTCAATCTATCTCAACAGGGCTCTTTCCCTCTTTCACTGTCCAAGCACATTTTCAAGCAAGATGTCCCTCTTTAGGGCCTGGTCTTTCTAGGCAACATGCCCAAAGTATGTGAGACAGGGCTTCAAAATCCTTGCCTCCAAGGAGCAACCTGGTTTCACTGTCTCGAGGACACTTATTTGTTCTCTTAACAGTCCATGGTATATTCAATATTCTTCTCCAGCCCTACAGTTAAAAGTCATCAATTCTTCTGTCCTCTTTGGTCATTATCCAGCTCTCTGATGCCTAGAAAGTAATTGTGAAGACCATGGCTTGGATCAGGTACACCCTACTCTCTAAACTGATATCGTTGCTCTTCAGTACTCTGAAGAGGTCCCTAACAGCAGATTTTCCCAATGAAATTTGTCTTTTGATTTCCTAACCACTGATAGACCAAGAGTGTTGATTGTGGGATCAACCAAGCTGAAGCTGTTAGCAATTTCAATGTCTTCTCCATCTATCATGATACTGCCAATTGGCCCAGTGGTGAGAATCTTTGTTTTTTTGTTATTGAGCCTTAATCCTTATTGAAGGTTACAGTCCTTGACCTAAAGCAGCAAATAACTCAGATCCTTCTCAGTTTTAGTAAGAAATGCTGTGTCATCTGCATAGCACAGGTCATTGATGAGTCTTCCTCCAATTCTGATGCCACCTTCCTCCTTATAAAGTCCAGGTTCCCAGGTGATCTGTTACACATATAGATTGAAAAGATATGGGGATAGGATGCATTCCTGATGTATACCTTTTCTGATCTTGAACCATACTGTGTTTCTTTGCTTTGTTTCTGGTCTAAGTATAGGTTTCACATGAGCACAATCAAGTGTTCTGGGATTCTCATTCTTCTCAAAGTTAGCCATGATTTGTTGTGATCTACGCAATCAAATGCTTTGCATAGTCAATGAAACATAGATAGGCAGTCCTCTGGTATACTCAGCTTTCAGCTAAGATCCATCTAACATTGGCTATAAAGTCCCTGGTGCCACAACCTCTTCTAAACCCAGCTTGCACATCTGACAGTTGTGCTGATGTCATTCCAGTCATTTCCCCCCATCATTTTCATCAGAATCTTGCTTGCATATGATATAAATGTTATTATTGGATCATCCTTTTTTACATCTGTTTGGGAGACACAATTCCATCCATGGATCTTCTCTACAAATAGAAATCTAAAAAGTGAAAACCACTTCACAGATGATGGAACTTCACTTGCTCATTTTCAGAAGAAATGGAGCTCTATTAGAGACAGTCTCTCCTCTCTCATCCTCTTTTTCTCTCTTTCTGAAGATCTGAAATACTCGTACAAAGGGAGCATTCCTCAGTTCCTCAGCCTCAGCGGGCAGCGGAGTTTCTTTCTCACTGTCTTAGTTAAAACATCCTCATTGCCAAAGAGTCAGAACTCACCCTCCAGCAGATTTTTGAAGGCTATGATTAAGACCATCATCTTTTCAGTCACCTGCTACACAGTGAATAACAATGCTTTTAGTGTTGTATTGGTGAGGATACTATATATATCTATTGACTGACAAAACAAAAGATACACGTTTCTTGGAGAAAGTGCAGTCAGAGTCCTCCTTGGAGGTGAGGATGGCAAAGTTTCATCTCACAAACTTTGGATACGATACCGTGGGAAAGGACATCATGCTTGGAAAGGTGGAGGGGTCAATGAAAGGTAGGCAGACCCTCAACAAGGTGGATTGACACCGTGACTATAGCAATGGCTTTGACGATGCCAGAGATGATGAGGATGGCACAGGACAGCACAGGGCTCAGATCTGTTGTTCATAGGGCTGCTATGTGTTGTACTTGATTACACGGCACATAACTTGTATCTAGAGTACAGGTGTGTGACGAGGCTACTCCAATCAGTTACACTTGTTCCAAATTCTATATCAGGCTTGAAGTATAAATAAGCACAGTGATGTTCTTCCGCTGACAAGTGGTAGCAGTGTGGTTTTCAGGAAACCCCTTAATAATGCTGCAGGATGACATTCCTGTTCAGTTCTGTGAAGCCACGATAAATTCCTCTCATAAATCTCATCATATAAATGGTCATAGTTGTTTCCAGCTTCCTATGTCGCAGAGTCCTTTCCAAACCTTTCTCAAAGGCTACTCTGAGAGCCATATCCTCCCATGAGGAAAAGATCCACGTGCTCAAATCAACCAGAAGTTTTGTTTCTGTTTAACTTTAGGTTCATTTTCCTTCTTTAGTTCCTTGCAACCAAGAATGATCATGGATACTGAGCGCATTGGAGATGACACATAGCTGGAACTGTGACCATGGGATTTTAGCCTCATGCAACTTACTCTGAGACAGTCATCCAGCTGTCAACTTTAGAATGTGATTTCTGTCCCCTTCTCAACCTATTGCTGAGCTTCCTTTTAACCATTCTCCTGCATCCCGAGTTAAGGAAGAAACCAGGTAGGACAGCAGGTGAGATAAACATCATTCACAAGTATATGAAGTAATGATATAAACAATTACATTAGTCAAGAAAATGTTTCAGCAATGAGGGATCCAATTTTGACATCATCAGTCACTAATAAGCTAGCAGAGTGTTTCATGCTTATATAATAAATGAAGCTGGTTCAAGGGAGGGAATGAGCTGTTCCATATGGCAAGACACCCAGGACCTTCCTCTCTTGGTTCTCTTTTGTCTTCATTACTGGGTAATCCTCTTTATGGTTTTTGTTATTGACAAATCCAAAACCTATTGCTGGTGTCTTAATTATTATGATAAAGAGTTCCTGGTCTTACAGGATAGGACTGTTCCATAGGACTTTCTTAGTTGTAATCTCTAGGAAAGCAGATTGGTAAGTCTTTCTTCTGTGGTTGCACTGAGAGGGTTCAAAACAAATGCCTTGAGGTGGATTGTTGTTCTTAGGTGCCATCAAGTTGATTACAACCCATACCAGCCCTATAACAGACCCAAACCTTGGCTTCACCATCTTCACGATCTCTCTTATCCTTGAACTATTGTTATAGTCACCATGTCCATCTATCTGTTTGAGGGTCTTCCTCTCTTTTTTTCATCCTCCACCTTTCCCGATATCAAGTCTTGTTCCAAGGTCTGGCTGCTCTTCACAAGATACCCCAAGTGTATGAGATGAAATGTCACCATCCATGCCTCTGAGAAGTACCCTGGTTGCACTTCCACCAAGATGTATTTGCTTGTTCTTTTGGCGGTTCATGAAATACCCAGTACTTTTCTCTGACACCTCAATTCAAAGACAACGATTCTTCTTTGGTCTTTCTCCTTCATTGTCCAACTTTCAGATGCATGAGAAGCAACTAAAAATATGGCTTGCATCAAATGCACCTTAATCTGTGAAGGGAGGTTGTTTAGCACTTTGCAGAAGTCCTTGACAGCAGATTTTCTCAATGTGATACGCCTTTTGACTTCTGATATTAGTAGTCTTAAAAAAATCACAAACATCTTGTACATCCAAGGATCTTTCTGCAGACAGATGTGCTGCATTGCATGACGATGCACATATACTGTGGATGAACCCTGCTTGCGTTTTCCTGTGCGTTAGTTTCCTAACATTGTCTTAACCATTACCACAAACTTGGTTGCTTATAATTATATGAAGCAAACAGCTGATGTGCTCGGCTGCTCACCAACGGGTTGGCAGTTTGTGTCCATCCAATAGCACCACAGAAGAAAGAGCTGGAGAACTGCTTTAAAAATCAACCGTTGAAAACTCATTAGAGCGCATTTACTCTGACATGTATGGGGCTCCCACACGTTGGAGTCAACTCAACAGCAACTATTGTTTGCTTGCTTTTTTGATTGGTTGATGACTCATAAAAGTTAAAAACTATTTTCTCACAGTTCTGGAGACTAAACTTCCTAGTGTCAGTTAGGCCATGCTCCCTCCCAAATCTCCAGGGTAAAATTCTTTGAAATCTCTTTCAGCTTTAGGTAGTCCCAGACATTCTTCAGTTTACAGACACATCGTCATGTCCTTCCTCTGTGTTTCTAGGTCTTTTCTATTTTTTATCAAGACACCTCTAGATTAAAACTGAACTCACCCTACTCTACCCCAGTATGGCCTCATGTTAACTAAACTGATGTTGTTATGTTGTTATGGCAACCCACAGTGGCCCTACAGGGTGGAGCAGAACTGCAGGATATTGTTTTCAAAGTGGTAAACCAGGTGGCTCCTTGAAGGCAAGGATTCTGTAGCTTTGTCTGCCATACTTTGGACATGTTGCAAGGAAGGACCGGTCCCTGGAGAGGGATGTCATGCTTGGAAGGGTGGAGGGACAGCGCAGGAGGGAAAGACCCTCTATGAGATGGATTGATTCTGTGATTGGGGTAATCGGGATGAGTGTGTCAGGGACAATGCAATTGGCACAAGATAGAGCAGGGTTTAGAGCTGTTGTACATAGGGACGCTATGAGTCACAAGTGACTGAATGGCACATAACAACAACGTTTATAAAAACAGACTCCCACATCTTTCAACCATGAAGAACTTGTGAGTTTAAATTACCAACTTTTAAATTAACACTTGAGTGCTTAACCATTCCCAAAGTTTCCTAGAGTTAAAGGACTAGTGTTGTTGCTGTTGTTGTTGTTATGTGCCATCAAGTCGAGTAAGACTCATAGTGACTCTATGAACAATGACTCTGGACCCTATTCTGCCTTGAGTCAACCTTACCATCTCCTAGACACCTGATCCTAGTGCCAAAGTCATTATATCAATTCATCTCAAGCAGGGTCTTCTCTTACACTGAACTTTTATCTTTCCAAGCATGATGTCTTTCTCCAAGGACTAGTCCCTCCTGACAACATCCCCAAAGTATGTCAGAGTTTCAAACTCCTTGTCTTTGAAGAGTAAACAGTATTCATCCTCTTCAAGACAGAGTTCTTTGTTTCTTGGTGGTCCATGGTACGTCCAATACTCTTCTCTAGCACCAAAGCTCAAAGGCATTAATTCTTCTCTGTCATCCTTGTTCATTGTCCAGGTCTCAGATGCACAGCAAGCAACTGCAAAGACCCTGGCCTGGATTAGGTACACTTTAATCTTTAGGCTGACATGGTTGTTCTTTAGCACTCTGGAGAAGTCCCTGACAGTAGATTTTCCCAAAGCAAGCTCATCTTTTGGTTTCCTGACTGCTGCTGCCAAGTGTGTTGATTGTGCATCTTAGCAAGATGAAATTTCTAACAATTTCAATCTTTTCTTCATCTATTATGGCTTACAGGCCCAGTGTTTGTTTTCTTGATATTGAGATGAAATCCATATCAGAGGCAATAAGCACTTCAAGTCTGTCTTCCTCAGTTTCCGCAAGCAAGATTGTGTCATCTATGTTACACAGGTTTACTGATGAGCCCTTCTCCAATCCTGATGCCACATTCTTCATAAAATCCAGCCTCTTAAATGATCTATTCAGAACATAGTTTGAAAATGTATGAAGAAAGAATGTATCACTGATGTATTAATTTTTTAAATTTGAACCATAAAGTGTTCCCTTGTTTTGTTGGACAACAACTTCTTGGTGTAGATAAAGATTTCACATGAACACTATCAGGTGTTTTGGGGCGCAGGAGAGGAAGACCCTCAGTAAGATGGATTGATTCAGTGACTGGGGTAATGGAGGTAGGTGTGTTGGAGATAGATTGCCACAGGATAGGGCAGAGTTTAGAGCTGTTGTACATAGGGTCACTATGAGTCACAGGTGACCTGAAGGCATATAACAACAACAACCTTCTCAATGTTAGCCAAAATTAGTTATGATTCTCAGTCAAATGCCATTGTATATTTGATAAAACACAAATAGATACCCTTCTAGTACTCTCTATATTCAGCCAAGATCCATCTGACATCAACAATGATATCCCTAGCACTATGGATTTTCTGAGGCAGTAAACTGCGCACAGGAGAGGATTGTCCATCTCTCTCCCATGGAGCAGCTGGTGGATTGGAACCACATGCCTTAGCTTTGGCAGTGCAATTCTTTTCCACTAAGCCACCAGAGATCCCTGTAGGCAAGGAATAAAGATTCTTTTAATTAAATGAGTAACATAGTCAGCTCTGTTCGCCTAGTGGTAAGAAGCTACACTGCAATCCCGAAGGCATGCAGTTTGAATCTGCCAGTGGCTCCACATGTTCTATAGAAGAAGGAAAGGCGATCTCCTCCTGTGCTCTTAACCACCTCTGAAAACTTGCCAAAAGGTCAGCTATGGGTCGGTTCTGACTCAACAGTACTCAACAACAACATCAACACCAACAACATATTCAGACTCTATTTCCAAAGTCACATTTAAAAAATGTATCATAACAGAAGACTTCAAAGTATCCTTTTTTATGGTGGGAGAGAGGACACAATCCAATCAATAAAATCCTTACCTAGTACCCCAAAACAAAATCTGAACCCATTACCATGGAGTTAACTCTAACTCATAGTGACCCTCCACTGGGTTTTCAAGGCTGTATAGGAGGAGACGTGCCTTCTTCTTTCCTCGGAGTGACTGGTGGATCCGAACCATGGACCTTTCACTTAGCAGTCCAACGTGTAATGCACGAGGTCAGGTTCCTTGTAAGCAGAATGAGCACTTTAAATTGTCATTATCTCTGTCTCTGCTTTAAGAACAACAGAGACTGTGAGGATGGTGATGATTAGGGGGTGCTTCTGTCTGTTGCACATAAAATTACTAGTCGGCAAAGATCAGGATGTAAGAGTTAAATCTCCGTAGTCGCCGTGTCCTCTGTGTGCATAAAATTGCTGGTCAGAGAAAATCAGGATGTTAAGAGTTAAGTCTCAGTAGTTGCCGTAGCCTCTGTGTGCAGACAGAGTGGCTGGTAGGCATAATGAATGCAGAAGAAGTAAGAATGACTATTTGCAAACAAACAATTACAGAATGTTTTGGCATACATATTTAAAAGGAAACCACACACCTTCTACTCAGCTTCGTGGTCCCTTCATCTAGCCAAGATGACAACCTGGAGAAAATTGTGATTATGACATTTTCTTTACCAGAAAATAAAAACCCTTACAGTGGTTTCAGTAAAAGTTCACCAACTAAATTCAAGTAAGACAGGAAAATAGCTCCAGGAAGGTCTGATAGAAATCAAACTACTCCAAATGATGGCCCGAACAGACGAGATTACACAACAGGGACTCTATGAAAATCGAAAGCATTGATTATTTTGGGGTTTTTTTTAAGGCATAGCAGAATCCTGCAATGCTCAGTGAACACCTGATGCTGGGGGTGTTTCTACTTTCTGCCTGGGAGATGTAAGGCAAGCTTGGAAACGATCGGGATTCAGGATGGCATGCTATTTCCATGTGTAAGCAGGCACTTGAATAAAGACAGGGATTGAATGCCCTTTGGGGGGTAAAAAAAAAATAATCAAAACAGGCCAAGTCTTGGGTCTGCCTCTCGGCTATGTCCTCACAGATCTTTGCTCTGAGATCCACAGTGAAATCTCTGCTGTCCTTTTGTGCATTGGGTTGCTAAGCTTCAGTGGTGCCGCTGTTGCTGTATAACATTGAATCCAAAATGACTGGTAGCTGGACCTCCAGCAGGTTTTCAGATGCAGTTAGTCACCCAGGTGGAGACTGCCCATCTTTCACTCAAGGTGTAGCTAGTGGATTCGAGCTGCCTACCTTTGGGATGGCAGCACAACTCCTTACCTCTATACCACCAGAGCTCCCTAAGCTTCAGTGGTAGTGGTTGTTATTAGGGACTGTTGAAGTGATCCTGACTCGTGACCTTATATCCAGCAGAGCAAACCCCTGCACAGCTCTGTTCCGCCCTCACAATCGTTCCTGTCCTCAAGTGCATTGTTGCAGCCAATCAAGCTTATTGGGGGTCTTCTTCACTTTCGCTGTCCTTCCCAGGAGCATCCTGGCTGTAGTTCGTCCAAAACAGATTTGTTGGTTATTGTGGCAGCCCAGTTAGCATTCTTTACCAACATCACAGTTCGAACTTGTGTCAATAGAGAAAAATTCTCACAGCCCTGACACTGAACTGCTCCCTGAGCAGAGAAGTAAGGAGACCCAAGGACAAGTTCATTGACAAGTACCAAAGTTTCCCTCTTTTCACAGTTGACCTCACAGAGATGCAGAGCTGTGAATGGAATTGTTTATCATTTCAGAATACGTAAGGTGTGCCTTACAGAGGCCATGGTCTTTGTCATTACATGTGATGTATCAGAGAGCTGGACAATGACTAGGGAGGACAGAAGGACAGTTGATGTCTTTGAACTGTGGTGCTGGAGAAGAGTATTGAACATTCCCTGGACTGCTAGGAAAACAAACAGGTTCATTCTAGAGAGGGTGAAGCCAGGCTGCTCCTTGGAGATAAGGATTCTGACACTTCGTCTGACATACTTCGGACATGTTGCAAGGAGGGACCAGTCCTTGGAGAGGGACGTCATGCTTGGGAGGGTGGAGGGATAGTGCAGGAGAGGAAGACCATTGATGAGGTGGATTGATTCAGTGACTGGGATGATGGGGATAGGTGTGTCAGAGACAATAATATTAGCACAGGATAGAGTAGGATTTAGGGCTGTTTTACATAGAGTTGCTATGAGTTGCAGGTGGCTCGATGGCACACAACAACAACAACAACAACAACAACTGATGTGATGACTTATGTACCTCAGGATATGATCTTATAAGCAAACATGTGCACGTTCACACATACAAACACACTTAAGCCCATGCTGTTGTTGTTGTTATGTGCTATTTGAGTCAATTATAACTCATAACCACCGTATGAGCAACGGACCTTGCCCTATCCTGTGCCATCCCCAGCATCTCTGATATATTTGAGTCCATTTTTATAGTCACCATGTCAGTCCTTCTTGTTGAGGGTCGTCTTCTCTTTTTCTGACTCTCTACTTTCCCAGCAGCGTGCCTTTTTTCCAATAACTGTCTTCTCCTTACAATATGTCCAAATTACGTGAAATGAAGTTTCGCCATCCTTGCCTCGAAGGAGCACTTGGGCTGCATTTCTTCCAAGACAGATTTATTTGTTCCATGAGATATTCAGTATTCTTATATTCTTCTCCGACACCAAAATTCAAAGACACCAAAACTGGAGTCTTCTTCTGTCATCTTTATTCACTGCCCACCTTTCAGATGCATAAGAAGCAACTGAAATCGGCACAGCTGTTGTAACAATAGACTCAAGGACAGTGCTGTTCTACATCTGCTCTGGGTCTTGGGTTGTCAAACTCATACTCACACACGTATTCTTCTGAAATATCCAGCAGCTAGAGATTAAGGATGTTTGAGACAGACACAGTGGGGAGACATTGATAAATTAGTTCAATATTGAACACTGCCTTGCAAATGAACTAAAGAGGATCAAGAGAAACATAATATCCCAGGTACATTGATACTTTGACACTAGTATTAGAACATTTTTACAGAAGAGACAATCAGTGTTACAAGCACTCTTTGAATACTGGATGTATGTTTCTAATTACTCTCATCCCTGAGTCAAATATTTAGATCATGAAGTCACTGCTGACCAGTGAGGCACTATATTCCGTAACGGCTCTGGCTCTTATCTTGACGTGCACTTTGTCCTTTGTGGGAATCCCAAGGTTCATTTTTCAGCTAGCAGTGTCAGCAACCAGGGCAGTGGGCAGAGCTTAAAGAAGAAGAATGAGAAGAACCAGACGTTGTGTGGTTTCTACATATATGTTTATGGAACTGCTCAGCTGCCTTTGTATGTTTTGTAAGAACAGATTTGGCAAAATGCTCACTTCCATAATACCAACTTGTCTTTTGCCAGTTTGGTAAATTTTTAATGCACTGAGCACTTGAATGGTATCTGTTTGGGACTAAATATGCCAAGCAAATAGAAAACCAGAAGCATTCAGATGGATCAAGGCATGCTAGGCAGAGAAACCCACGGGGAATTCTTTTTAAATATCCAGATTCCTGGGTCTTATTCTGAACACGCTGATATAGAATGTCCAGGCTCTCTGATACCTGTCTGCTAGCCAGGCTGGACAAGTTCACCTGAGTTTGGCTTTAAGGACTCTATATGCTGTGTGCTTAGAGGCAAGGATGTGGAAAGTTTGTCTCACCTGCCTTGGACATGTTGTCGGGGATCGGGGGGCAGGCTTAGTGGTCCTTGGGAAAAAGACATCCTACTGGGAAAGATGGAAGATGAGAGATAGAGAGGAAGACCCTTCTCAATGTGGATTGACCGTAACTGTAACAATAGACTCAAACATGCCAGAGACCATGAAGATAGCTCAGCATAGGCCAAGGCACATATCTGTTGTCCGTTGGGTTGCTATGAATTGTAGTTAACTTGAGAGCACCAAAAAACAATAACAACAGCAATAACACCCATGAAAGCAGCAGTCAAGAAATCAAACAACATGCTGTATTGGGCAAATCTGTTACGAAAAATCTATTTGAAGTTCTCAAGAGCAAGGGTATTACTTTAAAGACTGAGTGTACCTGACCCACTTATGGCATTTTCAAGCACTTTACATGAACGTGAAAGTTGAATGAATGAGTATGGATGGCTAAAAAAGAAATGATTGATTTAAATATGATGTTGACCAAGAAGAGCCAACATACAATGGACTGACAGAAGAACAAACACATTTGTGTTGGAAGAAGTAAAACTAGAGTGGTCCTTGGAAGCAAGGATGGTAAAGCTTCATATCACATTCTGTAGGCATGAGGTCAGAAAGAGCTAATCCTTGGAAAGGGATGGCATGCTTGAGAAAGTAGAGAAAGAGAGCTAGGAAGACCCTCAATGAGATGAATTGACACAATGACTGAAACAACAGTCTTAAGCACAACAGAGAATTGAGAAGATAGTTAGGACATTGTTGTTGTTGTTTGCTGTTGAGTCGAGCGTGACACATAGTGACCCTATGAACAAAAGACCTGAATACTGTTCTATTACTCTCATTGTTTCTCTAAGTTCATAGAGTTTCCAGATCATGTTTAGGAAGTGGATGCCACTCCTGCTTCTAAACTTGTCTTAATCTGGGAGCTCCACCAAACACTGTCCACCATGGGTAACCATTATGGCATTTGACACACCAGTGACACAGAGTTCAGCATTACAGTCACCCCAGGTTACCTCAGTACAACATATTGACAGACCAGTGCTGTACCACTTAGAAGAATATTCTTCCAAAATATAGTAACACTAGACTTGAGGGCCCAAATAGGACCATGTAGGAGTGGTTTTTTTCCTGTGGTATGTAGAGCAGCAGTGAGTCAGCGCTGATGCAACAACACTTAACAGGAAAACAGCACAAGTCAATATCAACTCAGTGTCAATGAACTTGATATTCTTTCTATAGAATCCGCATGTTAAAGTGTATGACTTGAAATAATATTTTTCGATATGTTCATGCAAGCAGAATGGCACTTTGATTCTAATGGTCTGAGTATATACTATGGTTGCTCACGTTGCCTTGAGTTCCTCTACCACTACCTCTAATTAATACTTGGAGTAAAGCTTTTAGGATCTTCATTTACAGATGTGGTATAGTGCAAAATGGGGGAGGGGTAATTACAAACATCCATTAACAATCAGAATGTAGAATGTTTGAAGTATGAATCTAGGAATATTAGAAGTTGTCAAACATGAGGAAAAGTTTAGGGGTGGTTCACTAAGGAATGCAATCATCATATTTCTTTTTAAAAGCAAAATTAATCCTTTTACCACTGAGGTTTGCTTTTGCAAGCAGCCTCAGATGTATACAATATGTAAATGTAATTCTTAGATTTAAAAAAAGAAATGTCATTAAAGCTTGGTTTACATCCATCAAGTTTGAGTAATGTCAAGACTCTGCCAAGTCTTACACTATAGCACACTCCACTTGCTGTCAAGGTTCTCACACTCATTTGTTTCTTCATGTTGAGTTGTTTGAAAAAAAAAAAATCAAAATCATATTAATTTCCTCAAAGTAAAATATCTGGAAAGTAGAGACTAGGGTGCAAGATTCTACTCTGTTTTCTTATCCTTGTTTTGTTGTGCCTTCGAGTCACCTGTGACTCATAGCAACCCGATGTACACTATCTCTGAACCCTGCCCTATCCTTAGCCGATTTTAGGGACTTCAACACACCTAATCCCATTGTCCCAGTTACTGTGTCAATCTACCTCAACCAGGGTCTTCCTCTCCTGTGCTGTCCCTCCACCCTTCCAAGGACTATGTCCTTCTCTAGGGACTGGTCTCTCCTGGCCATGTGTCAAAAGTATGTGAGATAGAGCTTTAAAAATCTTTGCTTCCAAGGAGACACTTGGTTTCACCTTCTTCAAAGCAGACCTATTTGTTCTCCTGGCTGTCAATGGTATGTTCAATACTCTTCTCCAGCACCAAAGCTCAAACATCAATTCTTCTGTCATCCTTAGACATTGTCCAGTTCTCTCATGAATTGCAAGTAATTGCAGAAAGCATGGCTTGGGCCATGCACACCTTAGTCTCTAGGATGACATCGCAGCTCTTTAGTACTTTAGAGAGGTCCCTGACAGCTTACTACTCCAGTGTAATTCATCTTTTGATTTCCTGACTGCTGGTGCCAAGAGTGTTGATTGTGAAGTTGAACAAGCTAAAATTGTTAGCAATCTCAATTACAAAGTCAACCTTGATCTTTGAAGGCAATGTCCATCTAATAAGCAAGAATCTGAAGAATAAAAAAGAATCGATAGAAGGAGAGTTGATGCCTTTGAGCTGTGGTGCTGGAGAAGAGTATTGAATATACCATGAACTGCTAGGAGAACAAACAAGTTTGTCCTAGAAAGGGTGAAGCCAGGCTAGGCTGGTCCTTGGAGGCAAGGATTCTGAAGCTCCATCTGACGTACTTTGGACATGTTGCAAGGTGGGATCAGTTCTTGGAGAGGGACATCATGCTTGGGAAGGTGGAGGGACAGCACAGGAGAGGAAGACCCTCAATGAGATGGATTGATTCCATCACTGGGGTTATGGGGATGGGCATGTTAGATACAATAAGATTGGCACGGTATAGAGCAGGGTTTAGGACTGTTCTACATAGGTTCACTATGAATCACAGGTGACTCAATGGCACATAACAACAACCACCACCAAAACAAACAAAAAGTGATGATATTTTCACTGTGCCTTGACAAGAAGAAGAAGGGAGGCAAGATCAGAACAGTGGAAGTTCCAGAACTCCTCTCATGTTGTGAAATTCCTGCCCAGAAGCTGTTGGTGGGGAAGAAGATGTTTTCGTTCTCTGGTGGTATTATAAGAGATACCACGAGGACATGGCTTTAACAAATGTAAAACTATTCTTTCATAGATTCCAAAGTAAGAAGTGTAAACTCAGAGTTCTGGCTCTAGAGGAAGATGTTCCGTGTCTTTTTCAGTTTCTGTGTGTCTGACAGTGTTTGGGGATCTCAATGTGTCATGGCCTTCTTCTGGGTCAAGGAGCCTCCCGGAGAGCTTCCCAGGAAACTGAGTCCAAAGCAATCCACTCTTGTGCATTTTTTTCCTTGAGGCCACTGAAGCCTACCCTTTCTGCTCACTTCTTTCCTCCCCACCCCCATGAGATAAAACATGATTCTGACTATATTCCCCTGAAAGCGCCTTACACGAGATCAATGTTGTGATGGGATCAAGGATGTTAATACTGGATCATGGGTGACCATCACAAACATTCCACATTACACCATGACACACATGTATTTTCAGAAGACACAGTTCAAACCAAGACAAAAGGGAAAGCTTTAGCTCCATCTAAATAGTGCCACTCTCTTTTGTTATGAAAGTCAGATTCAAGAAGTAGGAAATGATCCATTTCAAAACGTATAATTGTGTGGCCTTTAACATAGTCACAAACTTGAAGAGGCATCACTTCTCTGCAGTTCCAATACATTTTCATTATCTGCAATAAAAAAGAAACACATCATACCAATAAAGGTTTCATTCACCTATCCCCTAGCTCTCAGCTATCACAAATTTGTATCTACTAATCTACAGGCTACACTTCTCTGGTTTCTGGAATCCACCAGAAGCTCCAAGAGCAAAAGACAGGAAATCTCCTACATGATTTCCAGTCTCTGAATCTCAATAAAAGCTCAGCTTTGAATCATTTCCCACTAGATCACAATCAGTTTTGAGTGTTCCTAAAGTTTTGTTTCAATTGTTGTTGTCAGGTGCCATTGAGTTGAGTAAGACTCATAGCAACCCTATGAACAAAAGATCTGAACCCTGTCTTATCCTGTGGCAATCTCACATTTCCTGATACGATAGAGTCCATTGCAGCAGTCACCATGACAATCCACCCGGTTGAGAGTTTTCCTCTCCTTCGCCAACCCTCGACCCTTCCCGGCATCATGTCCTTCTCCAAGGAATAGCACCTCCTAGCAACATGCCTGAAGTATGTGAAGCAAAGCCTCATCATCCTTGCTTCCAAAGAGCACTCCAGTGCACCCCCTCCAAGACATATTCCTTTGGGTTTTTTTGGCAGCCCATAAGGTGTCCAGTGCTCTTCTCTAACACCACAGTTTAAAGATATCAATTCTTCTGTCAACCCTATTCATTGTCCAACTCTCAGATGCACAGTAAGTGATTTAAAAGACCATGGCCTGACTCAGATACACTTTAGTCCTCAAACTGACATCATGATTCTTCAATAATCTGTAGAGGTCCCAAACTGCAGGTCTTCCCAGTGCAATACATCTCGTGATTTCCTGATTGCTGGTACCAAGAGGGTTAATTGTGGATCCAGTAAGATGAAGTTGTTGACAGTTTTAATCTTTTCTCCAACCATCATGATGTTGTCTATAGGTCTAGTGGTAAAAATCTTTGTTTTGTTGACGTTGAGATGCAATTCATATTGAAGGCTGCATTCCTTGATCTTCTGCAAAAAGTGCTTCAAGTCCTCCTCACTTTCAGCAAGCAAAGCTGTGTTATTTGCATAACACAGGTTATTGAGTCTTCCTCCAATCCTGATGCCACATTCCTTTTCATAGAGTCCTGTTTCTCAAATAATTTGCTCAGCAACAAATTGAATAAGTATGAAGAGTAAATACAACCCTGATGAATTACCTTCCTGTTTTTAAACCATGCATTGATCTCTTCATCTGTTCATACAACAGCCTCCTGATCTAGGTATAGTTTCACATGAACACAATTAAGTGTTCTGGGACTCCCATTCTTCTCAATGTTAGCCATAACTTGTTATGATCCACACAGTCAAATGTCTTTGCATAGTCAATAAAGTGCAAATAGACATTCTTCTGATATTCTTTACATTCATCCAGGATCCATCTGACATCAGTAGTGATATCCCTGGTATTACGGCCTCTTCTAAATCCTGTTTGAACTCCTGACAGTTCTCAATTTATGCACTGTTCTGACTCTTTAAATGTGATTCAGCAGTATTTTACTTGACTGTGATAACAAATTTGTTCAACAGTTTCCACATTGTGTTAAACCTTTCTTGGGCATGGGAACAAATAGCAGTCTCTTCCAAACTTGGCCACACTGATGCCCTCCAAATTTCCAGGCCTACTTTATTTCAATAGAAACTTATGTTATCTGACCTGTGGTATCTATCTTCTTTAACTCAGCATAATATTTTCAAGGTGAATCCACATTGCAGCAAGGCAGTATTTCATCCATTTGTATGACCAAAGATTATTTAATTGTATTGCACATACACTCATACCTCCACTCTGAAAGTTTGCTGGCTAAATGGTGGGATGGCTGGTGTCTCGATGGGGGATCCTCTTGGTGGCAGTCAGGCAAGGGAAGTATCTGGGCTCCTTTTCCTTGTGTGTTACTGTTCTTTTTGCCCTTCTAAAGTGGGTGGGTGTCCCTGGGCCTTAGAGTAAGGGTAAATAAGAGTGGGGCCTGCTGCAGGTGATAGCTTAAAATTTATTAGGGTCTGAAGGATTTTGGTGAAACATTCTTCTAGGTCGTGTAACCCTGGCATGTCCATTTGCTGTACAGAAAGAACTTGTGGTTGCTGCAAAGCTGAACACTGTGACACTGGTGTGTCAAATGCATTTATGGTTACCCATGGTGGACAGTGTTTGGTGGAGCTCCCTGATTAAAACAAGCTTGGAAGCAGGTGTGGCATCCACTTCTGTTAGAGCTTGCCACTGGAAACCCTATGAACCTGGAGAAAGGACAAAAGTTATACAGATGTCCGGGTCTTCCGTTCATAGGGTCACTATGAGTTACCTCCGACTTGATGGCACTTAACAACAACAACAACAACAACATACTTTATATTTTTATCCTTTCATCAGTTAGTGAACATCTGAGTTGTATCCACCTTTCTCTATTATGAAGAATTCTGGTTTCAGCAAGCATTCATTTGAGCACCTGTTTTCAGTTCTTATGGGCGTATACCTAGGAGTGGGAATGTAGGGTTATAAGGTATGCCTTCTGTCTTTCACATGGACTTTGGGAATTGCCTCTGACTGTGATGAGGAAGAGAGGAAAACATTTTGCCATGAAATGGTTTGTGACTAATAGTGTTGCTGCTGCTGCAAGCTTTAAATCTGAACACAGATTATGCCTGAGCAAACAGAATCACAATTACATATTGATTATCTACATATTCTGTATCTAGATTTATTTTGACACCATGTGCTTTTCTGTATAAATTATGCATGTAAAGGTGACAGAAAACATTGTCCAACCTGACAGATCTTTTAATTGGAGGGAAATGACTGAAGGAGACATTCAGATATTGGAGGCAAATCTCTCATGTGAAAATATTTAAGAAATGTCTACAAATTATGCTGCCCTGAATTCAGCCTCGTCTCTGCCTCTCATCCACTCTGTGACCTTGGGAAGTCCTGACTGTTCTCTCTCAACTTTATCTCTGCACCCAATGATGTAAGCCTAATTACTAAAAACATAAAAATTATACCTATATTCTGCAATATCTTTGGGAGTTACTACTCTGTCAACCAATATTTTATATTGCGACAGGAAACTACAGCATTTCTTTATATCCCTTAAATGTCCAAAGCTGTGTTGCACCAAAAGTCCTAAAGTAGAAGTCATTGCTGTTGAGTTGAAAACAACCCAGAGCTGACCCTCCACTGGGTTTCCAGCAGCTGTAAATAACCCAGAAGCAACTTGCCCACCTTTATCCTATGGAGCAGTTGGTGGATACAAGCAATGTGTTTTTGTGTAGAACCCTGCTTGCTGAAACTGAGGAGGACCTGAAGCGCTTGCTGAAGAGGGTCAAGAACTGCAGCCTCCAATATGGATTGACGCTCAATGTCAAGAAGACAAAGATTCTCACCACTGGACCAATTGGCAGCATCAGGATGGCTGTTGAAGAGATTGAGATTGTTCACAGCTTTAGTCTGCTTGGTTCCACAATCAACACTCTTGGCACCAGCAGCCAGGAAATTAAAAGACGTATTGTGATGGGAAAGTCTGCTGTTAGGGACCTCTCTAAAGCACTCAAGAGCAACGGTGTGTCTCTGGAGACTAAGGTGCATCTGGTACAGGCCATGGCCTTTGCAATCACTTGTTATGCATCAGAGAGCTGGACAATGACCAGGGAGGACAGAAGGAGAATTGATTCTTTTGAGCTTTGGTGTTGGAGAAGAGTGCTGAGGGAGCCATGGACTGCTAAGAAAAGAAACAGATTCATCCTAGAGAGGGTTAAACCAGGCTGCTTCTTGGAGGCAAGGATTCTGAGGCTTCGTCTGACATACTTCGGTCATGTTGTAAGGAGAGACCGGTCCTTGGAGAAAGACATCATGCTTGGGAGGGTGGAGGGCAGGCACAGGAGGGGAAGGCCCTCTGGGAGATGGATTGATTCGGTGACTGGGGCAATCGGGATGAGTGTGTCAGAGACAGTGAGATTGGCACAGGACAGAGCAGAGTTTACAGCTGTTGTACATAGGGTCGCTATGAGTTGCAAGTGACTCGACGGCACATAACAACAACAACAACACCTTCTGCCCCCTGGGAACTCTTCCATTATAACCACAGTGTAGTACAAACAGAGGAGAGGAGGCCCTAAGCCTCAAGAAGTCAATCCTGGAGCAGAAGTTCAAGTTAAAGGACTTCTCCTCAGAACCATCTGAGGTAGGAAGCCTTCCCTGATACTAGTACCTGATATTTGGACTTACCATCTCCAAAACTCAAGACAGACTACCTGCATCAGAAGAAACTGGCAGCAACTTAAGGTGTTCGGAATCACAGAAGTGAGAAAGATTGAGACATAAGCCATCACATCAAGGGCTGAGAAGGGGAGATAGGTGTTGAAGGGAGTAGGTGGGAGTAGAAGTGAATGCTGGTGGAGCAGGGAAAGGGGTAGGTCAAGACACACATGTAAAAGTCGAGGACAACACTGAACCTAATCTATTTGTTATTTCTACAATTGGGAAATATCTTTAATCTGCTCATTTCCATAAAATATCTGTCAGACAATGTCCTAAATCTGAGCATTCAAATTAAGACAGTCTAGGAAAAAAGGATTGGCCATCCACTTCTGAAATAGCATGCCTTTGAAAACCCTATGTACAATAGAACAAACTTAGACTAGCAGATATGGTAACTGAGGCTGAGCCCTTAGCTATGGAAACACATAGGAAGAGGAAGAGCTGTAAGCAGACACTAGTGAATGAAACACAGAATGTAAGAACCATGAATGGAGGAAAATTGGATATTGTTAAGAAAGAAATGGAATGCATAAATATTGACATACTAGGTATTGGCAAAATGAGATGGACTGGCATGGGACATTTTGAACCAAACGATCATATGATCTACTACGCTGGAGATGAAAAGGTGAGGAAAAAATGGAGTTGCTTTCATAGTTAGTCATTTCTAGATCCATTTTGAAGTACAATATTGTGAGTGACAGGATGACATCCATGCACATTTAAGGAAGACAAGTAAATACCCCCATCATTCAAATATATGCACCAACAACCAGAGCAAAAGAGGAGGACTTAGAAGATTTCTATCAATTTTTGCTGTCAGAAATTGATCAAATACACAATCAAGATGCTTTAATAATAATGAGTGACTGGAAAGTATAAGTTGGGAACAGAGAAGAAGGATCAGTAGTTGGTAAACATGTACCAAAAGGAATTGGCAGACACAGAAGAATTTAATGAAACAACATATGAGCAAGAGCCTGTGGTGAGAAGAAGACGTAAACTGCTCTAAAAGAAGTGACAAAAAACAAGGCCCCAGGAATTAATTGATGGCATACCAATTGACATATTTTAGCAAACAGACCCTGCCCTGGATGTACTCACCAAGTTGTGCCAAGAAATCTGGAGTACAACAACCTAGCCAACTGACTAGAAGAGATCTATATTTGTTTCCAAAGAAAGATGACCCAACAGAGTGCAGAAATTATCAAACAATATCATTGATATCACATGCAAGCAAGATTCTGCTGAAGATTATCCATAAATGACTGGAGCAGCCCACCGACAGAGAGAACTGCCTGAAGTACAGGCTGGGTTTAGAAGATTCCATTGTACTAAGAATATTATAGCTAACATCAGATGGATCTTGGCTGAAGGCAGTACCAGAGGAATGTATATCTGTGTTTCATTGACTATGCAAAGGCATATGACTGTGTGGACCACAATAAATTGAGGCTGATTCTGAGAAGAATGGGAATCCCAGAACACTTGATTGTGTTTATGCAAAGCCTATACTTGGACCAAGAGGCAGTCATCATAATAGAGCAAGAAAACACTGCATGGTTCAAAATTGGGAAGGGTGTATGAGATGTGTCCTAGCTCCATACCTTTTTAATATATATACAGAACAGATTATCTGGGAGGGTAGGCTCTATGAGGAGAAATGTGACATCAGGATTGGAGGAAAGCTCATTAACAATCTGTATTATGCAGATAACACAACCCTGCTTGCTGAAACTGAGGAGAACCTGAAGTGCTTGCTGCAGACGGTCAAGGACTGCAGCCTTCTATATGGATTGAAGCTCAACATCAAGAAAACAAAGATTCTCATCACTGGGTTGACTGGCAGAATCATGATAGATGGTGAAGAGATTAAGACTGTTCACAGCTTTAGTTTGCTTGGCTCCACAATCAACACTCTTGATACCAACATCCAGGAAATAAAAAGGCAAATTGCATTGGGAAAGTCTGCTGTCAGAGACCTCTGCAAAGTACTGAAGAGCAACAATGTCATCCTGGATACTAAGGTGCACCTTATCCAGGCCATGATATTTGCAATTACCTGCTGTGCATCAGAAAACTGAACAATGGCTATAGCTGACAGAAGGAGAATTGATACCTTTGAGCTGAGGTACTGGAGAAGTTGAATATATCATTGACTGCTGGAGAACAAACAAGTTTGTCCTAGAGAGGGTGAGACCAGGCTGCTCCTTGGAAGCAAAGATTCTGAGGCTTCGTCTGACATACTTTGGACATGTTACAAGGAGGGACCAATTCTTGGAGAGGGACACCATGCTTGGGAGGGTGGAGGTACAGCGTAGGAGAGGAAGACCCTTGATAAGATGGATTGATTCAGTGACTGGGGTAATAGAGGTAGGTGTGTTGGAGACAATAAGATTGACAAAGGGCAGAGCAGGGTCTAGGGCTGTTGTCACTATGAGTCGCAGGTGACTTGACACCACACAACAACAACAAGTACAACTCCTTATCTACTAGGCTCCTACAGCTGGTTTGGATTCCATCTGGGAAACAGCAATAGGAAATACACCCGCAAGCTTCCTTTTGTGTTCCTGGAAATAGCTTCTTTCCTATAAAATCCTTATGGAACTGCTTCCTATATAACCAGGATAAGACTCGGAGAGGACTCCATGACTTGCCTATCTATGAGAAGGCCAGATAAGAGACTTTTCAAACTCCCATTATTTGCCACACAAATTATTAGCTATTTTCCCCTAATGGTCAAGGTGGGCAAAACAGCTGACAACTTGTCATGATTGAACTTTAGTCAAGTCACTCCTCTAGTATATTGTGCTATAATTTGGAACAATTCTTTATACCCTCTCCTGAGAATCTGCCTGCTGTTAGGGAAAGTATTGTCTGATCAACTGTGCAATCCCATACACATTCACAATATTCCACATCAATTTTCCTCGCCCTAGAAAAGGATCCCTGGCCTTCGAAATACTTGTTGATCCTACTGCCAGAATGCTATCCCTAGAAAAGTTTTCCTTTCTGCAATATTCTTACCCAAGTCCAGATTTTGTCTAATTTGACCATATTTGTCATGGTTCTGTTTATATCCTGATACCCACATAACATCTTCATTGTCAAAAACTGCCATGCAGTAATTCATTTCATTAGGATATCTTATAGATGTATCTTTATTCCATGTCTACCAATATATTCAAATTAAATGAAGCATTAAACATCAGCTAACTAAAAGATATTTTATAAAAAGAATTCTGATGCAGACATCTATGTCTAAGTAAAATACTGGTTATAAGTTCATAGCTCGATTTCATCAATAGATTAGCAAATGTTAGAGCTTCTTTCTCCCAAGGGAAAGTCCCTCAAGGTTCATGTTCACAGACAGACTGACAAATTGACCTGGAGACAAAGTAAAAGCGTTAGTTTATTTGGGCAGAAAACTTGTTAGCCAAGGGGGAAGATTCAGCCCTACACTGTGCTGGTGCTGGCAGGCTCCAAGAATACCATAGAAGTTGGGGGGGGGGTCACCTAACTATTTTATACCCCTACACAAACAACCCCAAAACACAGCAACATTTAGAAGCATGTACTCTGACTGGAAGATGTCAGCAGTACTCAAGTTGCTAGATGTCTATCTAGTTCTGCAAGCATGGCTGAAAAGAATTGAGGAAATAGTCTGCTTACTCTCATTCTTAGAGGAAACTAGAAAGATAAATCTAAGGTCTCAGGTATCCTAGCTTAACGGTAGTCATTTTTGAGACATTTATAGAATATCTCATACACCCCACCCCAACACCCTATGTGGCTCTCATAATCTCTCCACCAATCTTCTGATATTCCTTGAGCTGAGGCATTAGAGAGTTGTGATAAGACCACAACAGTCAAGACTACAGTAAAGCATAGTTCTGAAGCACAATAAGCCCGTCGTAGAATATAAAGCATAGTGTCAAGCTAAAGGAAGAGATTTCAGTCTTAGAGGAAAAGATATCTACAGATAACTGCTGAATAGCACACACATGCCCTTCCATCTGTTGTCAAGCTACACTGGTATTATGCTTATAATAAGGAATACACGCACAGCACTCAGTATGACTGAAAGAGCAAGTTTCTCCTGGAGCACCTGTCAGAATAGCTAAAGCCATTCTACCTAACACATGTGTTCCGTTTCAGAAGATAGTAAAGTGAAAGCAGGATACAGCTGATTCAAGGCAGCTGCATTACGTTTTGCTAAGACCTCAGTTTGTGCTTCCATATCAATTGTGGCAACTCTAGGGGTGAAAATAGCCAATGGATAAAGCCACTATGAGGTACATTGTTTCTAGGGATATCTGCAACACTCAGCATCCCAATTTCTACATTTAATGTGTCATTTCTTATAGATAGTGTCAGGGATATAAGTGCATGTACCACCTGTCAGTCTAACTGTAAGAGAAGAAGGGCCAATCATGTGATCCACAGGTTCACAACGAGCCCCAGGGGGAAGGAAAAGCTCCAGTTGTGGGATTAGGACTTTGACAACCTGGTCAGGAAGTACTATTGATTAAGATGTCATGCCTGCAGCCTCTGTGGGTAACCACCCATGTTGAGCCTATAACTTGTACTAGCTCTTTTAATACACCAAGCGGCAGTCTGCACCAATTGCACAAAGACACCATAGACCGTCCCATACTTCAAATCCCTGAGGGTAAAGAGGCATTTACTTGTTCCAGAAGCATGTATAAAACCTGTTGCCAGGTGTATTTCCAGGTGGCAAGGTGCATAGAACAATCTACTTGGGAAGTAGGACAAGAGGTCAAAGCTGATTCATCTGGATTCTGCCACTTTTTCCAGGCAGGCTCAGGTGTTATCATCAGCCTAGATAATCTTCCCTGGAAATCCTACAGCTGAAGATGTAGAGAACTCTCTTCACACCTAACAGTCTGATTCATTTCGCACAGCATCAGTCATAGCAGTCCAACTGGTGAAAACAGCCCCTTCCACATTATGAGTGAAAAGGCAAAAGAGTTGTTATAGATCATCAAGTTGGAACCAACTAATACCTGATTCTCCAGTGCTAGAAAAGATACTTCATGTCTGTAAAACATCACACCTTTTTGCCCTGCAGGTTTTTCTGAGTTGCTAACTCCAGTATAGTCTAAAAGGGGAATTATTATAATCCATAAGCTTAAGACCAGAGAGCCCTGAGTTACGGTGTCCTTACTAGGTTATAGATGAGGAGAGACTTAGGAAGTGTTGACAAAAGTTACAGGATAGTTTGCAAACCCATTTCTTGCCTTAATCCTCAAGGAGCCAAAAAGCCACATCACTGGGGGCAAGTTTGCTGGCTTTCTGGTAGGATCACAGCTGTGTCTCCCAGTAGAGGACTCTGGCAATGACAACAGAATATTATTAGATTTCCCAAGCTGTGATAGATCTTGTCCTTAGCTGCACTAATTTATAGCCTCATCATCTTCTGGGGATCCTTCCATTAATGACTGATAAGCTCTTGGCAATGATATTCATTGATGCTATAAAGGGATTTGGGCAATTTCCTGGCCCACTGCTGCAAGGAGTGGGTCACTCGTCAAAGTTTGCCTCAGCACTCCGTTCATGTAGTCAGTGAGACCAGTTGATGTTGGATTATAGGAGAAATCAAAACGCCAGACAATCACCATTGATTTAGCCAACTCGTGAACTTCAAGTGTGGTCAGATGAGTTCCTTAGTCATTGTCAATCTCTGCGGACTTGGCATACGCAGCACATAAAGGCTAAAGACCCCTGATTATTGACCTCTGAAAGGCACGGTTTCAGGATCACACTTGCAATAATCCAGCAGCAGTGTCTCTACAGGTGAGGGCACACCTGCAGTGGAGAGGAGGTCCTATATAGTTAATTTGCCACCTTTGTGCTAGGACTTCTGCCCTTGCTATGCACCCAATAGAATGAGAAGTGATGATTCAGAAGTCCAGAGAACAGCTAGGGTATTGCTGACAGGCCTTGATGAATTGCTTCATGAATAGAGGAAATCCTAATTCTTTGGCTCAGATCCGTAAGGATTGTTGCCTCTTTTGGCTAGTTTTATGACATCGCCATTTCATCAACTTGACAATGAATATTGTCGCAAGGCTCTCAGGTGAGCTAATTCACCTGCCTGAATATTTCCAGAGAAAGACAAAGTGCCATGCACAGATACATGAAAATCAGTCATTGAACATTGTGTCCTACAACTCCTTACACAAGAGACAGTGACTGATCATCTACTCTTGTTGTTTCCACTGATTGATCCATAGAGTAAGTCCTTTGAAAACAACCCAGTTGTGTGTGCACAGGGTAATAGGGCTAGGTTCATATTTTGTAACTATCCGTGCACTCTGCCCGTCTCTGTGGCCCATCCACATAGTTAGTATCTGTGGAGGACTGATCAGGCACTGCTGTTCAGTTTGGAAGACTCCTTTAAGCAACCCCATCAGAATATCTCAGTCCTATGATATAGATTTGTACCTTCAGCAATGTGACTCCTTCAGGGGATGTCCTGGACAGTAGTAGTGGCTGCATCATCTGTTGTGACTGGGCAAAAAAATCTGATGGAATTCATCACTGCTCGACAAGAGTGCTGTGCTGTTAGTAGTTGGCATGGCGTCTGGCAAAAGTACTGTTCTGGGCCACTGCAGATCTGAGCTTGGCAAAGCCTTTAACCTGTCCCTGGATGGCGATGTGAGTACGCACCTTCACAGGCATGCCATTGACGATGTGTCCTACAAGTCGTAAACTGTTACATATTGTACACAGTTGTTTCTCTAAGGGCCTATATCTAGTCTCTGCCTCTTTTCGTAAGTGAGACCAGAATCCAAGTGAAATGTGCCAACCATGTTGCCCTTACCACAGGCCCCAGCTAAACTTTTCAAGATGACTTAAAACATCTGATTTGGATTCTTTTTTCGAGAACATTTTATTGGTTTGCATACAGTCATTCATACGCATAGTGTTTCATGCAGGTACATTGTGTTTTATATAATCTTATATTTACATTGTGTTTTGTTCATATTGTGCTTTATATACTCATTCATATATACTGCATTTTTAAATTTTTTTAATTGCAATTTTAATGGGAGTATACAGAAGAGTTGGATTTTGATTTATTCATGTTGCACATTTTCCTCTCTACTCCATCCCAGTTCATTTAAAAAAAATTATTCATTCGTTGTTGCATAATTTCCTCCCTTCCCTTCACTTCCCTGCCCCACCCCTAAGTCCACTTTTCAATGCACCTCTTACGGACTGTTTTCATACAAATGATGCCTAATCATATAGTCCTTTTAAACAATTCACTCCTTCATCTGTTCCAAAGCAGTGTTCATTCTTTATCCCCTCTTTTCTTAGTTTCCTCACAACCCTCATGTCAGTCTCGTTTTATAAAAGTAGTGTTATGCAGTATTTGTTCTTTTGTGACTGACTTATTTTACTCAGCACAATGTCCTCTAGGATAACCCAATTTACACTCTTGCATTGGGTTATAATTCCTAAAATCTGATTTTTTTTTGTAATTTCCTAAATTACTGAGAAGCAGTGATGTTAATTTGAAAATTAAGGTGTGCCTGATTCGGGCCATGGTCCTTTCAATAACTTGCTACATGTCTGAGAGATGGACAATAAATGAAAATGACAGAAGAAGAATCAATGCCTTTGAGCTATGGCCATTGGAGAAGAACACTGTTCTCATGGACTGCCAGGAGAACAAACAGATGTCTTGTGGAAAGTACAGTCACAGTGCTCCTTGGCGGCGTGGATGGTGAAGCTTTGTCCCATATACTTGGATCATGTTGTAGAAGAGGCTATTCCTTGGAAAGGGACATCACACTTGAAAAGGCAAAGGGTGAGCAGAAGAAGACTTTCAATGAGAGACAGTGACCAAAACAATGGACTCATATGTGTCAGAGTGGATGAGGATGGCAAAGGATAGGACAGGGTTCAGATCTGTTGTTCATATGGTCACTATGTGTCATACTCAGTCCAGCGACACCTAACAGTAACAACAACAACAAAGCCTGGATCTGTTGAAGTTTTGACCTCCTGGAGTGCTAGGTCATTTTCATTTATCCAATCCCAGACCAGCCTTTTGATGTTGTTGTTGTTGTTAGGTGCTGTTGATTTGAGTATGACCCATAGTGACTCTATGAACAGAAGATATGAAGCTTGTCCTATCCTGCTACGTCCTCACACTTCCTGACACACAGACTCCATTGCAACAGTCACCATGTCAATCCACCTGGTCAAGGTTCTTCCTCTCCTTCGCCAACAGCTCATGTCCCTCTCTAAGGAAAATCACCTCCTAGCAACATGCCCAAAGTATGTGAGGTGAAGCCTCATCATTCTTGCCTCCAAAGAGCACTCTGACTGCACCTTCTCCAAGGCATAGTTGTTTGCTCTTTTGGCCGTCCATGTTATTTTTCAGTGCCCTTCCCAATGCTACAGCTCAAAGGTGTCAACTCTCATTGTCTAGCTCTCAGATGCATAATAATTGGAAAGACTATGGCCTTAATTAGACACACTTTAGTTCTCAAACTGACATCATTACTCCTCAATAATTTGGAGAGGTTCCTAATGCCAAATTTTAGCAGTGCAATATGTCTCCTTACTTCCTGGCTGCTGGTATCAAGGGTGCTAATTGTGGATCCAAGTAAGATGAAGCTGTTGACAGTTTCAATCTCCTCTCCATCCATCATGACGCTTCCTATCAGTCCAGTGATAATAATATTTGTTTTCTTGACACTAAAAAGGAATCCATAGCCAAGACTGCATTCCATCTCCTGGAACAAGTGCTTTAAGTCCTCCTCACTTTCAGAAAGCAAGGTTGTGTCATTGACACAGCATAGATTATTGTTGAGTCTCCCTCCAATCCCAATGCCACATTCCTCTTTATGGAGGAGGTCTCCAGTTTGGAACCTTCTGTGTGAAGATGTTGGATTCTGGAAGGTAAGTTATTTTGATTTAATTGAAAGTCAGGTGGAAATGGTTTGTTTTTTTTTGTTTTTGTTTTTTAATTTAGTTAACAATCAAGTGCAAGCTGATTAATTTGTTTTGATTTAGTTAACAATTAGCTGTGGAGGCAACTTGTGTAAGTCAATCAGGACCTAATGGGTGAGCTTTTGTCTTTACATATCGATTGTGCATGCAGGCCTGTGGCCCTCAGGTCTGGTGTTAATTGTTTTTAAGAAGAATGTTGTTTTAACTGATAAAGCACTTGTCTGTCAGTTTGCTGTACTGAAAAAATTTGGAGTTGCTGTGCCACTGGTATGTCCCATACCATAAAGATTACTCACAGTGGACAGGTTTGGGTGGAACTCCCTGATAAAGACAGACTAGGAAGCAGGATTGGCCATCTACTTCTTGAATAACAGACCTTTGAAAAACCCTATGAACACTAAATAAAGAGGATAGTTACAGTGGTGTAGTGGTAGAGCCCAGATTAGAAGTCAGCTGAAATGAGGAAAAACAACAACAAACATCGTTTAATAATTGGAAGAGGGAATGGATGTAGCTTGAATGTTGAAAAACTAGAAATTATTAAAAATGAAATGGGATGCTTGAATATTGACATACTAGGCATTGGAGAGATGAGATGAACAAGCTTTGACCACTTTAAATCAGAGAATCATATGGTATACGACGCTCAGAATGAAAAACAGAAGAGGGATGGTGTTGCAATCATAGTAAAAAAGTCAATTTCAAGTTCTGTCCTGAAATACAATGTTGTGAGTGACAGAATAATATCTGTGCACATACAAGGAAGACTCATTAACACAACTATTATTCAAATTTACACTTCTACATCAGGAGCCAAAGAGGAAGAAATTGAGAATTTTTATCAAATTGTGCAGTCTGAAATTGACAGAACATGTAATGAAGATGTATTAGGGATAACTTGTGATTGGAATGTGAAAGTGGGAAATGGTGAAGAAGGAATAGTAGTTGTAAAGTATGGGCTCGGTGATAGAAATGACCACTCTTTTGCACCCTAATTAATGCAAAGAGGCAGTAATCTGAGCTGAGGGTGGAATGAAAGGCCTCCCATATCTTAATATTCCTAGAAAGGCTTGGGCCATGTCCTCTACCACCTCTGGAATACTTTCTTTTTTTTTTTTTAAATTGATTTTAATGAAAGTTTACAGAGACTTAGGGATTCGGGTCATTCACTGTTGCACTTTTCTCCCTGCCCACCCCTTCTCCCCTCCCCCAATTCACTTTTCTCCTTGAAAAGTAAAAGAAAAACTCTTTCACTGCTATGCAATCCCTCCCGCCAAGTCCACTTCACTGTGTAGCCTTCATTCTGGACTCCTGTCATGACAAGAATACCCAATCATATATTCCTTTTAAACAGTTCTCTCCCTCATCTGTTTCAGTGCAGTACACATCATTCTTCCCCTCCTTCTCTGTCTTCACTCAACCCCAATGTCAGTCACGTTTTACAATAGTGGCCCTATGCTGAGTGGAATATCTCAGTCACAAATGGAACACTTGTCTTACCCGACTAGATCATACCCAGAAGTCTCACAGATGATCTGGCACCCTGCAATGTGGCATCCTTGACAGCCCATAACCTAGACTGTAGGTAAAATGTTAACCGCAGTGCTATTTCTTGAAGTAGAGACAGAGAATCATAGGTTAACATTGTATCATCCTTGCAGGGAAACAAAGAGATTTCTTTGGGTCCCACCCAAAACTCTTGCAAACAGTTCACACAGCTATGTTTAAGTGTGCCTTTAAATCTTGTATTTGTCAATGTCAAAAAGATCAGTTTGTTCTCTGAAGACCCATGTATGAGGATTCTAATGCAGTCTCTTGTCTGCTGCTAGTACCTTAACCAGAGGGCTGCTGGAACTTTGACCCCCACCTCCAGACATGCCTTTCAGTTGGATTTGGGGGAGGCCAAGGCCAAGGGTGAGGCAGTGGTCTCTCCCTGTGGAGGTGGCACCTTCTCTGCTGCTCTCCATCCAGGAGCTGGGAAGGGCAGAGCAGCAAAATGTGCCTTTCTGCCGGCCCTGCCTTGCTCGAGGTACAGAAGAAATTTTCTGCTCCTTGTTCCTTCTTTCCCTGCTGTTTCCCCCTCTAGAAGTGGAACCAGGTGTGAGGCCAGCAGGTGACCAGCTGCTGGGCTCCCCCAAACTCCTTAGACCTCCCTGTTTAAACAACTTCCTGTCCTTTTGAACTCTCTGGTACAGTGGCACCTTCCCTTCACTTCAGCTAGGGGGCATGCTAACGTCCCAATCACTTGGTTAGATGTTTACAGACGGAAGCTAATCCAGCTTGAGGGACGAGCTCTGTGCAGCTATCTCCCTTTCTGTCTTAGATTTAATTGCACAGAGCGTCAACCAGTCTACCACAGTGACCAGCAGCCACAAGTCTTTCTTGGCCTTCCCACCTCCTACAAGCCGCATGAGTTTTAACAAGTCTTGGAGTGTTTTGGGGGGATGTCCTGAGACTCACACGCCAGCCCTCACTTCTTTAGCAACTGAGCTAAGGGACCGTATATGGACATCAAAGGCCATCCTGAGATTCTTCTCACAGACCCCTTCTTCCCCATATTTCCTCTACTTGGGAGTCTTCTGGAAAGTTTCTTGGGTCTCCTGGCTGGCTAATGACTCACCGAATTGTTTATGTTTGTTCTCCAGAAGGAAAGTCCCTCAATGTTTATATTTGCAGGCAGACTGAAACAATGGCCCAGAGACCAACTGAAAGGTGTTAGTTTATTAGGACAGGAAACTTACTGATGTGGGGACAAACGCAGCACTGCATATCACAGTGGCTACGGACCAGAAGATCAGGGCTAAAGATGGAGCCAAGCAGCTAACTCTCTTATATCCCTGCACAGACAACCCCCAGTGCATAGTCAGAGTAAGAACTGCGGACTCTGATGGGGAAATGTTACACACACACTTAGTTTAAGGGAAAACCTATTTGATATGTATCTAGTTCTGTAAACATGCCTATAAACAATAGAGGGAATGGTCAGATTGTCCTTATGCTGGGAAGGAACTAGAAAAACAAGCCTCAGAACTCAGCTAGCTTAGCTTAAGTGTAGCCATGTGGGGAGCAGTGGTAGAATTTACCATACAGCAAGCACCGTGACACTGGCTTGTAACATCCTTCAAAGAAGTCAGAAAATGGCTATTTGGATTGCGTGAGTTTGTCCTGTCTCTGGTCTCATTGAGTTTGCTCAGTAATGAAATGATACAATAAATATTTATCTCACAGGATTGTTGTGAGGATTAAGTGAGATAATATGAATAAATATCTTTGCAAAGCACTGATGGCATTTTTGTATTTGCTTTGTGTCTCTCAGTTGGAACTGACTCAGAGCTGACCCTTCAGTGAGTTTTCAGAGCTGGTAAATCGCCCAGGAGGAAATTACTAAGCTTTCTCCCTTGAAACGGCTGGTAGAGTCTAACGATGTGTCATGGGATTGGTAGGGCAGCCTCTTACCACTACATCACCAGAGCTGCCTAAATCATGCTGCTGTTAGATACCGATGAGTCATCTGTGACTTAGTGACCCTGTGAGCAGTGGATCTGAACTGTGCCCTATCCTGAGCCATCCTCATCATCTCTGATACACTTGAGCCCATTGTGAGAGGTGTCAATCCACCTCGGAGTGAATGTTCCACATGCATTTCACATTTACCACGTCACCACGTGTTCACCTGACTCAACGATGGGTGTGGTTTGCTTTTTTCAAGTGGAGATGACAGATGTAGGGAGATGAAAATGAGAGTGTACATGGAACACTGTCCAGCACATCAGTCTTGTAAATGTATCAAGAACACAACCACTGAGACTTGAGAAGTTGAGTTGTGCGTGCCAATGGCTCCCCCTGGGGGTGACTACCCTGCATGAACCAGGGTACTTCGGTCCTCCAGGCAGTGAAGCAGGTTCGTTTGACTGTCAAGTCAGAGAGAAAAATTCTGGAAAGAAAAACCTGGACTGCTTCGCTACAGGGAAAGCAGAGCATCCTCATCTGTATCCAATTACAGAGTACGTTTGGAAGGAGATGGAAGCTCGGATCCCACCAGAAGTAGCACACAAATCAAAAGAACGCCTCCCTCCCTCCAAAACCACTGGCCATTAGCAGGTAGAAATCAACACCACCTTTTCAGAATGTCTTGTTTCTATTAGGAATGTTTTGATTTCTCCAGGCCAGAGTGGAACAGAACAACTCAGGACAACGTGGATCAGCACCTATTCAAAGCGCCTAATCAGTGCAATCAGAGAACAATAGGTTCTCAGGAAGTCACATGGCAGTGACTAATGTATGCGTATATGGAAATCCTTGCTACAGACCCAGACTGCAAATGCATGTCACTCCTCAATATGGTCCAGGAGGCTCAGGGAGGCCCGTGCTTAGAGCTATAAACCTTTGCAATGTCATCTCAACAAAAACAACAACAACGCACATACATTCTGCAGAAATCTAATAATATATTGTTGCCAATATCTGGATTCTTTTATTGCTAAATGTTCTCTTGCTCCTTTGCTTTCGGCATAGTTTCAGAATCACGTAGTACAGCTTATATTTAGAGGAAGCCAGATGATATCTCTGTCTCCTGGGGTCAGACCTCGGCAGCCCATCAGTTAGCACTTGGCTGCCATGGGCGATGTGCCTGGCGTTCTAAGTACTTCATTACTCTGGGGCCATGTTCCCTGAAGCTTCCATCCAACAAAGGGGATTATGGGTGCTTTCCAAATGTTCAGTTGTTTTAAATCACAGTTATGAAATGTGGGAAGGCTGAGTCAGAAAGAAAACCCTGGGATTTTAAGTGGTACCTTTGAAATCTCTGAGCCCAAGGAAGGCAAATGCTATTTCGATTGTTAATGTTCATCAATTGACAGTGATGAAAAAAACCATACCGGGACCAAGTAAGAGTTCATTTGAAATAAAGCCAGTATGGATCACTGCCACCTGCTGTGGGCAAAATATGGACACATGGTAATGAAAACCATGTTAGGTATCTGCTTCTCTAAGTTCTACCTTTCTTTTTACAGAGGAGGAAACACAGTTCCAAAGCTGTTAAGTGATATCCTCAAGGTTGCATAATTAATTAGCAAAGAAGTAAAAAATGGAATCAAGATATCCTGACTGTTAGTACACTTTGTTTTTCATTGGGAAACAAAAAATTCCATCAAGTATGAATGCAATGTAATTCTACCCTCCAGATATTAATATCAGGAGATCTGGTAGCTTAATGGGTAGGGAGTTTGAATCCATCAGCTGTTCTGAGGATTAAAGATGACCAGTCTCCTCCTGTGTGCTTCACAGTCTCCAGAAACTGGTCTTAACTCAACAGCAATGACTTTGACTTTGGCAGTCACATTGAGGGTATGTATTCTCCTATCAAGGACATGGAACTGTGCATTTTACCTGGAAGATGTTTTCTGCTGAGGCTTTTCATGTTGGTACCCACTAAAGGCTGCCTCCGGGCTCAATTTACTCACCTGTAAAGTGGGACAGTGATTGCTATTAAAAGCCTAGATTCAAGAGTGTTGATTTTAAGACTCTAAAGCTTTTTGAATTCTTTATAAAGGGAATTCAGATAACTGAATAATAATTTTTGTTACCATGTGCCAGATGAAAACAAAAAGACCTTTGAAAATGGATATAAATGTGGACATGTAATAATCGTTTTCACTTGAACTGAGAAAACTACAGGAAAAAAGAAAATTGAGAGTGAACCCTCACTAAAGGAACAAGGGGAAGGAGTTAAATTCTAATTCCTCGTAGCAATTTTCTCCCTTGGGGAAGGACACTAAGAACTTTTGTGCCGCAACGCCATCTATTTTTTATTGCACCAATGAACAAGTACATCTTTCCAAACTGCCACTATTCATCGCTTTTAAATAAGAATGGATGGGCTTGAGAAGATATGAAGATTCATTAGGCCCAGCTCTAAATATTGCAGGTGAAATTATTTCTGTCCAGAGCAGCTTGCTGCAGACAGAGAACAGTCACACAATACCCTTGAAAATTACATTTTCAAAGATCATGTCCCTTCTTTGGCAAAGGCAAAAAGTCATGGTTTCTCCATTCATTAACCAACCTCTCCCTCATCCTCCTAGCTACAGAGGCCTTATCTATGGATTGAAGATACTCCAAAAGCTGAGGGTGCGGTAGGGAAAGGTGGATATTGATGTGGCCTTTTAAATGAAGTTCTATAGTTAATAGAAAAGAATCCTTCAAAGTCACTGTTCGTTTGAGGGGATTGCCATCAATGTCACACAATAAAATGTATATAAATTGTTGAATGGAAAACTAATTTGCCCTGTAAACTTTCACCCAAACTGTAATTTTTTTTAAAAGTCACTTCCTTCCTATCATATTAACGTGCTGAAAACAGTAAGTGTTCTTTGGGAAAGGTGCATGGAAGGTGAGAGGTCTATCTTGGAATCACCAGTACCTCCTCCTGCACGTGTTGTGTACAGTCTAGTCGGAACCAACTCATAGCTGACTTTTCAGTGGGTTTTCATAGGCAGCAAATTGCATGGAAGGAATTTGCCCATCCTTCCCCCAGGAAGCGGCTGGTGAATTTGAACCAGGTGCCTTTGGAATGCCAGCACTGCTCCTTCCCACTAGGACACCAGAGCTCCCTAGTTTCTTGGGGTGTTACTTGGCATAAATCACTTTGGAGTTGTGGTAGTGGCAAAGAATACTGAATGGCCAATGAACTTCTGGAAGAACAAATCAATCTGCCTTAGAAGAAATGCATTCAAGGAGTTCTGTAGAGACAAAAATTGTGAAACTTCATCTCATATATTTTGGTCATGTTGTCAGGAGGGACCAGTACATAGGAAAAGACAGCAGGCTGAGAAGGTAGAGGGTCAGAAAAAAAGAGGAAGTCCCCACAAAGATGTATTGACCCAGGACTACAACAAAGTGTGTCGAGCACAGTGAAGATACAGATGATGGTGCTGGAGAGGCCAAGTTGCTCATAACGTCACTATGAGTTGTAATTGACCTCACGGCACCTGTCAACAGAATTGAGACTGTCAATGATGTCATCTTACTTGGATCCAAAATCAATACATTGTGTACCAGCAGTTAGGAGATCAGGAGAGATATTACACTAGGAAAGTCTTCAGTCTGAGAGCCCTCCAAATTATTGAGGAGTAATGATAGCAGATTGAAGTCTAAGATGTGTCTGATTCAGGTCATGTTCTTTTCAGTCACTCACCATGCATCTAAAAGCTTGGCAATGGATAAGGATGACAGAAAAAGAATTGATGCCTTTGAACTGTGGTGTTAGAGATGCGTGCTGAAAATCCCATGGACTGCAAAAAGAACAGTGATGTCTTGGAGAAGGTGCAACCAGAGTACTCCTTGAAGGTAAGAGTGAAGAGTCATCTCACATATTTTGGGCATGTCTCTAGGAGAGGTTATCCCTTGAAGAGGGACATCATGCTTGGGAAGGTGGAGGGGCAGAGAAAGAGAGGAAGACCTTCAGGTGAGTTGACTTGGTAACTATGGCAGTGGGTTTGAGTGTGTCAGATTGTGAGGATGTCATGGGATGGGATGGTGAGTGGGTTTGAGTGTGTCAGATTGCGAGGATGTCAAGGGATGGGATGGTGTTCAGATTGGTTGTTCATAGGATCTTTATGTGTACTACTTGATAACAACAAGATATCTTTATCCTACCTTTCATATGATTCTGTAACTTACATATCTGAGGGCAAAGACTACAGTGCACCCTGAATATCACATGGTGTTTAGCTCAGTGCCCTGCAAACACTGGTTGCTCAGTCTTGGTGAAGTTGCATGAAGTCATATGATTAAAATGAATAGTCAACTAAACAAATGAATGGGTGGGTGATACCTGACTGAGCAGCTACCCACCCTGTTCCTCCCTTTTCTTCATCTTCCACCATCCAAGCCCTTTCCCAGATGAAGGGAGAAGCCTCTACTTCTCCTACTACTCACCTGAGGTGCCCTCCACTGTGTCACCCTCCACTGACTTGTCCCAATGTGATGAGGTCCCAGGAGCATGACTCAGCTCTGTTCCCTCTGGACATTCTGTGACCTTTTCTGCTTCATCCTTTGCCTCATTGCCAGCCCGAATGACTCAGCTCCAACCCTAATAGAAATGGTGTTTGTAGTGGATAGTGTTCTTTATTTAGAACAATTAAAGAAAAAGAACTTTCTCAGTCTACAACTATATTTGAACATCATTACATCACTGGGGCAGTAGTCCTCCTCAGAGGAGGACACCATCAAGATGACAAAGCAAACCCAGCTGGTGGCAGATGTATGTCCCATAGTTTTTTATGTATCCCGCTTCTTCTTCAGTTTCTGGCTGACCCTGTCTCACCTCCATGGCAAAGGCATTTCCCAGTGACTCCGTTCCAATCATAAGACAAAAGATGTCAATGAACTTGACCACAACTTCCCAAAGTCCACTTTTCTGGTTCCTTAACTCACACATCCTAAAGTTTTACAATTTTTTTTCCTACAAACAAAAACAATTATCTGAAATTGGAATTATAAAAAGATTGCACCACTTTGAAATCTCATTAACTATGAATGCATACTATCTGAAGATTTAGAGGGGGAAGTTAGAGCAGGATGCACATACCAGCGGAGCCTCTGTGTTTACTCTGTCCCAGGGTAGAGTCTGTCTCTGGAAGCAGGTTGACAACCGTCACCCCACAGTTAGCACAGCGAGGACCAGCAGGTAAGCAGCTAGTTACCAAGATACTCCACTCTGAGAGAAAGTCATCTGGGATCAAGTAACGGAGAAAAGATGTCTTTTGGAGGAGGAAAGAAATAAATGTAGGGACAATAAAGGTTGTTGTTCTTCCCCCCTTTTTTTATTATTATTAATTTTAATGAAAATTTATAGAGGTTTGGGATTTCCATTCATTTATTGTTGCACTTCTCTCCCTGCCTACCCTTCCCCTCCAATTAGCTCTTCTCTTTGAAAAGTAAAAAAAATTATTCTTTCACTGTTATACGATCTCTCTCCCTCAAGTCCACTCCACTATGCAGCCTTCATTATGGACTCCTGTCATGACAATAATACCTAATCATACATCCCTTTTAAACAGTTCTCTCTCTCTTTCTCTCTCATCTGTTTTAATGCAGTATACACAATTTATCCCATCTTTCTCAATCTCCCCCCAATCCCTATGTCAGTCAGTCCCGTTTTACAACAGTGGCACTATGCAATATTTGTCCTTTTGTGACTGAGTTATTTCACTCAACATAATGTCCTCCAGGGTCACTCATTTTGTGTAATATTTCATGAGTTCCTTGTTTTTCAATGCAGCGTATTATTCCATTGTGTAAATATACCACAGTTTCTCTATCCATTCATTTGTTGGTAGGCACTTGGGTTGTTTCCAACTCTTTGCTATTGTGAACAAAGCCATAATAAGCATGAGTGTGCATATATCTGCTTGGGTGGCAGTTATGGTTTCTTTGGGGTATATTCCCAGTAGTGGAATTGCTGAGTCAAATAGTATCTCTATTTGCAACTTTTTGAGAAAGCACCGCACCGACTTCCAAAGTGGTTGCACCATTTTACATTCCCACCAGCAGTGAGTAAGAGTTCCAGTCTCTCCACAACCTCGGCAGCTGCAAATCAAAACAACAATGAAATATCTCATCCCAGAAAGAATAGCAAAATTTAACAGAACAGGTTGCTCTTGTTACGCACCACTAAGTCAAAACCAACTCATCCTTGACCCTCCAGTGGGGCAGGGAACTGCACGAGAGGAGGCTGTCCATCTTCCTCTCAAGGAGCAGCTGATGGATTTGAAATGCAAGCCTTTGGTTTGGCAGTGCAGCCCGGCGGAGGGACGCCAAATCATTGGGTCTGGCTGTGTGGAATCTGTTAGAACCTGTAACAACTCTCATGTGAGTTTCTGAGCATATAAATAGCAACAAGAGGAGGTTGCCCATCTTTCTCCCATAGAGCCACTCTTGGGTTTGAACAGCTATAGATGCAACCTTTAGATTAGCGGTGCCTCTCACTACTGACTCCACCACCAAAGCTCTCCATTAAATCCACGAAAGTCCTGAATTCTTATGTGTATCTGGAGATTCATTTGGAGTAGAAAAACCTGCACATACAACCTGTTTGTAATTTAATCTATTTTTAATTACTTTTGTTTTCTCCTGGATGTGTTTTTCTGCCTATCAGAGGACTTAACTGGGACAAATTTGCCATATTTTAGCTCTGTGACACTGATTTTCTTTTTTTTTTCATTGCTTAGCCTCACATTTCATTCTTTGTGACATAGAGAGACTTTTACCTACTACCTGAAGCTGTTAGGTGAGTAAACTAACGTAATATGGGTAAGGCATCACATGCCATGCTGGGCACAGAATGATTACCTTGTCATTTGTTAGATGGGCAACTTTTCATCTCTTTTCCCCAAAACAAAAGCTGCACATTTAAAATAACTGTATTTTCCTCTCTGGTCCAGATCTGTTGGGGGACCTGTTTGTCATTATTTCTTCAGTCTGTAAATAGATAGACACAAAAAAGAATGGAAAGATAAAGAGAGACGTACATAGATCTGGCTGGGCTTTCTGTGACTGTACTTCAAATGGGAGTAGATTTTTCGTCTTTCTTCAGTGGCACTTTCAATGGATTTGCGCCTTTGGATTAGCAGTTCGACTCCCTAAGGATTATGCCTTCAGGATACATACATACATGCATACACTGGTGGAAAGAGAGGGAAAGAGACAGATACATAAATGGAGAGAGAGAAATTTTTCTAAAATGTACCTAGATAGGTGATGAGGTAGAGAGAAAGAGATAGGAATGGAATGACAAGGACATAAAGAATGATTGAGACCTAGATAAATGGAGATCTTTATAAAAAATGGAAGAAGGGAGGTGCAGATACACACAGAGTTAAAAAACTTTGTTCTTGACCCACCCACACTTTCCAGGACACGTAACTCAGTCTCACAGAATGCAAAATTTATGTAACTGCAAATGGCATTTCCACTTTGGAAGTATCACTGCAGGTCCTGGTTATTTATATATTTTTCTTATAACTTATGGAGACTGTGGATGAGATGGTTACATTTCAAGCCTACTCAGATACTAAAAATGGGCCCAATGAATATTGGAGAGTGAAGAACATCCATTGTTCCCCCTCTCACTGCACATTTTCAAACTCCCTAATTCTGTCACACCTTCAGCCTGTGCCTCCTCTACTCACCCCCACATCTTCTCTCCCCTGTCAAATACACCCATGACCTCAGTTTTTATTATATATCTTTGGAGATAATTAAACATGAACTAGGAGAGCTAAGGTTTAAACAAGATTAGGAGAAGCAAAGACTGCAAAGAAAGGGATCCTTAAAACCAACTTAGAGATCACATGTCTATCTCATAATGCTCATTTGCCATGCCTCGGACTCCATGGTTGGCACGTTGTCTGGAGCTCCGGCATCCTCCTGGCCATCAGCAGGGGACATCTCACCGTATGAGATGAGCACATGATGGGTCGGAACCGAGTGAGTCCTGGTACTGCTGACAACAACTTCCAGGACTGATGCCCATGCATAGATTTGCCCCAGTTCTTCCACATTAGCCCCTGGAGAGAAAATTTTTCTCCTATACTGCCCCAAATTCAATGCCTTACATACTTTTGATTGTTGTTGTTATGTGCCGTCAAGTTACCCGCGACTCACAGCAACCTTATGTACAACATTTGAAACCTGTCCTCTAATGAGCCAGTCTCAGTGACTCCGACACATTTACCTCATTGCCTAGTTACTGTATCAATCCATCTCATCTGGGGTCTTCCTCTCCTGCGCTGTCCCTCTGCCTTTCTCATCCTCAGCATGATGTACTTCTCTAAGATCCGGTCCCTCCTGGCCACATGCCCAAAGTATGAGAGATGGAGCTTCAGTATCACAGCTACCAAGGAGAAAGTTGGTTTCATCCTCTCTAAGATAACCTTGCTTGCTGAAAGTGTGGAAGACTTGAAGCACTTGGTGCAGAAGATCAAAGAATGCTGCTTCATTATGAATTGCATCTCAATGTCAGGAAAACAAAGATTCTTAACACTGGACCAATAGGCAGCTTCATGACTGATGGATAGCTTCATCTTGTTTGGATCCACAATTAACACCCTTGGGTACCAGCAGTCAGGAAATAAGGAGATGCATTACACTGGGAAAATCTGGAGTTAGGGACTTTTCCAAATTATTGAGGAGTAATGATGTCAGTTTGACTACTCAGTTGCATCTGATTCAGGCCATAGTCTTTTTGATTACTTACTATGCATCTGAGAGCTGGTTGTGAATAAGGATGACAGGAAAATAATTAACTTCTTTGAGCTGTGGTGTTGGAGAAGAACACTGAACATCCCATGCACAGTCAAGAGAACAAATGTCTACATCTTGGAGAGGGTGCACTGGAGTGATCTTTGGAGGTCAGAATGATGAGGCTACATACTTTGGGCATGTTGTTAGGAGATGCTATTCCTTGGGGAAGAACAAGATGCTGGGAAGGGTGCAGGGTCTGTGAAGGAGAGGAAGACCCTCAACAAGGTAGACTGACAAGGGGACTGCTGCAATGGACTCTTGTGTGTCAGGAAGTGTGAGGATGGCATTGGAAAATACAGGTTTCAGATCTTTTGGTCATAGAGTTGCTAAGAATTGTACTTGACTCAACAGCACCTACCAACAACAACAAGAAGACAGACCTATTTGTTTTCTTGGTGGTCCATAGTATGTTCAAGAAGTCTCCAGCACCACAACTCAAAGACATTAATTCTTCTGTCATCCTTATTATTTTTCTAAGTAATGGCAAAGACCATGGCCTAAATCAGATGCACCTTAGTCCCTAGACTGACATCGTTGCTTCTCAGTACTCTGGAAAGGTCCCTGACAGCAGATTTTCCTAGTGCAATTAGTCTTTTGATTTCCTGACAGCTGGTGTCCAGCGTGTTGATTGTGGTTTGGGTGAAAACATACACACCATACTGGTTTCCCATTCAATAATTCATATACATTTTGTCTCCTGGTATTGGTTACAATCTCTTCAAAGTAACAGCAGCCCTCCCACTACCTCTCTGGTTTGTCTGTTCCCATCTCCTGCATTTTACCCCTACCAGCCTCCTGTCTTTTAAACTTTCTTTTGGGACAAATCCTGTCCTTTCATTTCCATATGGTTGGTAGTTCTTTGAATAAGTTAGCCACTTTTTATGTCCGTCTACTGTTTAGTTGAAATGTGATTCCCTGGTGGTGGGCTCAGTTCTAGGTGTGAATGGTTCTAAGGGCTATAGTTTAGTTAGTGTTCCACCAGTCTCAGTTAGACCAGTCAGGTGTATTTTTAAAATTTTTTAAAATTTTATTATTTTTGTGCATGTACCGTCAAATCAGATCTGACAGGTACAGGAGGAAATTGTCCCTCCTTCTCCGGCAGAGCATCTGGTGGGTTTGAACCGTGTACCTCTGGGATTTTTTAATATATTTTTAACTCTGTTCTCTATTTTTTAACTCACTCTTTCTAGGACCTTCTATTGTGATTCTAATAAAGTGTTAGCCTGACACTATTGTTTCTTACAGTCTTAAATTAGTGAAGACTATGGATTTCATGGTCCATTAGTGCTTTGGACTAATTATTTACTTGAGTATTTGATGCTCTTCACTCTTGTTTATTCTAGATTAGTGGTCGAATCTTAGCCACTCACAAGATTTTAAAGCACTAGTAGCTATTCACCAAAGAGGATGTAGAATATTGTCTTTGTGGCTTGGTTCTGCTGAAAATTATCCAAAAACAACTGGAACAGCACATCAACAGAGAACTGACTGATGTGTAGTCTGGATTTAGAAGAGACCATGGTACTAGGGATATTGTAGCTAATGTTAGATGGATCTTGGCAGAAAGCAGAGAGTACCAGAGGAATGTCTATCTGTGTTTCATTGACTATGCAAAGACATTTGACTGTATGGATCATAACAAATTGTGGCTGACTTTGAGAAGAATGGGAATCCCAGAATATTTGATTGTTCTTATGCAAAACCTGTATTTGGACCAGGAGACAGTTGTCAGAACAGAGCAAGAAACACTGCATGGTTCAAAATTGGCAAGTGTGTCCCATATCCATACTTTTAAAATCTATATTCAGAGCAGATCATCTGGGAGGCTGGGTTATATGAAGAGGAATGTGGCATTAGGATTGGAGGAAGACTGGTCAACAACCTGTGTTATGTAGATGACACAACCTTGCTTGAGGAAGACCTGAAGCGCTTGCTGCAGAGGGTCAAGGAGTGAAGCCTTCAATACAGAGTGAAGCTCAACATCAAAAAAATAAGGATTCTCGTTACTGGGCCAATTGGCAACATTGTGATGGAGTATGAAGATTGAAACTGTTAACAGTTTCAGTTTGCTTGACTCCACAATCACCATTCTTGGTACCAGCAGCCAGGAAATCAAAAGATGAATTACATTGGAAAAGTCAGCTGTCAGTGACCTCTCCAGAGTAATGAAGACCAACAAAGTATGTCTGATCTAGCCCATGGTCTTCCCAGTTGTGTGCTATGCATCAGAAAACTGCACAATGACTACAGGAGTATTGATGCCTTTGAGTTGTGGTACTGGAGAAGAGTATTGAATATAGCATGGACTGCTAGGAGAACAAACAGGTTTATCCTGGAGAAGGTGAAACCAGGCTGCTACGTGGAGACAAGGATTCTGAAGATTTGTCTGACATACTTTGGGCATGTTGCAAGGAGAGACCAGTCATTGGAGAGAGACAGCACCAGAGAGGAAGACCCTGGATTCAGTGACTGTGGTGATGGGGGATAGATGTTCAGAGACAATAAGGTTCTCACAGGATAGAGCAGGATTCAGAACTGTTGTACACAGAGTACCTATGAGTTACAAGCCACACAACAGCATATAACAATAACAACAACCTCCCCATATTCTCTACTTTATGTATATATGTATATGTATATATGTATATAGTCTCTCTCATCTCTATCAAGTCAGAATTGACTGACCCACAGACACTGAAGTGGTTTTCAGGAGGCTGTAAATGCATAGGAGGAAAGTTCCAATCTTTCTACCAGCCCCTGGTAGATTTGGAATTCCAGGGAGGTTCAGCCATTGGATAAGCAGCCCAACTCTGTTTGGATTAGGCAACAATGATTTATCATGTACTACTTCTGCAAAGTACATAAACATATGTGTAAATATTCTTTTTTCTCCTCATTTGTTTTTTTACTTTTTAAGTTTTTTAATGCAACATATAATTTCTACAGCATATTCTTCCCATTTAATTTTTTCCCATTTATTCATTGTTGCACATTTTCCTTCCTGCCCCCTCCCAGTTCGCTTTTCTCTTTGAGAAGAAAAAAAAAGTTTTCTTTTTATATAATCCTCTCTCTCCTAAGTCCACAGTCCATTATATTATGCATTTCTTTTTCTTGAATCTTGTCATGAAAATAACACCATATATTCTTTTTAAATAGTTCTTTCCCTCATCTGTTTCAATGCAGCATATATTATTTATCCCCTCTTTTCTTAGGTTCCCTCAACCCCAATGTCAGTCCTGTTTTACAACAGTATACCTTATTTGTCCTTTTGTGACTGAGATATTTCACTCAGCATAATGTTCTCCGGGGTCACCCATTTTGTATAATTTTACATGAGTTTCAATGCAGCACAGGATTTCATTGTGTGAATATACAACAGCTTATATATTCATTCATTTGTTGATGGGCACTTGGGTTGTTTCCAACTCTTTCCTGTTGTGAACAAAGCAATAATAAACATGAGTGTGCATATATCTGCTTGAGTGGCAGTTCTGGTTTCTTTAGGGTATATTCCCAGTAGAGGAATTGCTGGGTCAAATGGTATTTTTATCTCCAACTTTTTGAGAAACCTCCATACTGCCTACCAAAGTGGTTATACAATTTTACCCTCCCACCAAAAGTGGATAAGGGCCCCAGTTTCACCACAACCTCACCAGCATTTGTTGTTTGCTGCTCTGTTGAATTTTGCCATTCTTACTGAGGTAAGATGATATCTCATAGTTGTTTTGATTTGCATCTTTCTTTGAGTGAGCAATTTTGAACACTTCTTCATGTTTTTATTTGCCATCTGAATGTCTTCTTTGGTGATGTCTCTGTTCATATCCTGTGCCCATTTTGCAATTAGGTTGTTTACCTTTGTCATGTTGTAGCACTCAAATATTCTATAAATTCTAGATATAAATTCCTTATCATACATGTCATTGCAAAATATTTTTCCCAGTCTCTGGTTTCTCTTTTTACCCTGTGGGAGAAGTTTTTGGATGTGCATGAGCATTTGATTCTTAGAAGGATCCATTCATCTATTTTATCATTTACTAGTTGTAGGTTTTACAGGATGCATAGAAGACTATTCATGTTGTGGATTAGGGCTTCTAGAGTTCTTCAAAGCTTTTCTTTAATGAAGTTTACAGTCCTTGGGTTTAGTCCTAGGTTCCTGATCCAATTTGAGTTGGTTTTTGTGTTTGGTGTGAGGTGTGGATCTCGCTTGAATTTTCTACAGATAGATTTCCAATTTTGCCAACACCATTTGTTTAAAAGGCTGTTGTTTCCCAAATTTATCAGTTTTCAATTCTATTCCATTGATCTATGTGTCTATCATTTTACCAGTACCATGCTCTCTTGACTACCCCGGCAGTGCAGTAGGATTTAAAATGAGGGAGTGAGATGTCTCCTACCTTGTTTCTCTTTTTAGGGAGTACTTTGCTTATTCGGGTCCTCTTTCCATTCCAAATGAAATTGGAGATTGTCTTTGATTGTCTTTTCCATCTCGTTGAAGAATGGAATTGGTGTTTGTATTGGGATTGCGTTGAATGTGTAAATTGCCTTTGATAGGACAATGACTAGGGAAGACAGAAGAAAAATTTATGTCTTTGAGTTGTGGTGCTGGAGAATAGTGTGAGGGTACCATGGACTGCTAGGAAAACAAACAGATTTATCCTGGAGAGGGTTAAACCAGGTGGCTCCTTGGAGGCAAGCATTCTGAGGTTTCATCTAACATACTTTGGACATGTTGTAAGGAGAGACTGATCCTTGGAGAGAGACATCATGCTTGGAAAGGTGGAGGGAAAGCACAGGAGAGAAAGGCCCTCTGTGAGGTGGACTGATTCAGTGACTGGGGTAATCAGGATGAGTGTGTCGGAGACAGTGTGATTGGCACAGGACAGAGTGGACTTTAGGGATGTTCTACTTAGGGTCGCTATGAAATGTGCTCACTAAGTTGTGCCAGGAAATCTGGAGGACAGCCAGCTGGCCACCTGACTGGAAGAGACCGATATTTGTTCCCATTCCAAAGAAAGGTGACCCAACAGAGTGTGGAAATTATCAAACAATATCATTGATATCACATGCAAGAAAGATTCTGCTGAAAATTATCTAAAAATGTTTGGAAAAATATGTCAACAGAAATCTGCCAGATGTGCAGGCTGGATTTAGAAGAGGTTGCGTTACTAGG
>NW_006399903.1:5276006-5287076 GCF_000299155.1 Elephantulus edwardii
CCTTTTGTTGGACCATCCTTGCATACCTTTTATGAATCCCACTTGGTCATGCTTTATATATATATATAAAATTGAATTTTATTCACCAGGATTTTATTCAGGATTTTTGCCTCTGTGTTCATGAGAGATACTGACCTATATTATTCTATTTTGGTGGTGTCTTTATCAGGCTTTGGTATCAAGGATATGTCTGCTTCATAGAATGAGTCTGGGAGAATTTAATCTTTTTATATTTTCTGAAATAGTTTATGTAGAATTGGTGACAGTTCTTCTCTGATTATTTGATAAAATTCACTTGTAAAACCAACTGGTCCAGGCTTTTATTTTGGCTAGAAGTTGTATTATTACCTTTTCAATTTCTTCGTTTGTAATGGGTCTGTTCAGGTGTTCAATTTCAATTTGTGTCAGCTTAAATAGGTTGTGAATGTCTAAGTATTTTTCCATTTCCTCCAGGTTTTCATATTTGTTTGAGTATAGTTTTTCATATTATTTCATGATTAGCCTTTTTATTTTAGTTGGTTCTGTTGTGAAATTGCCCATTTCATCTCTTGTTCAGAATATTTGTGTCTTTTCCTTTGTTAGTTTTACTAGTAGTTTGTCAATTTTATTGATCTTTTCATAGAACAAACTCCTAGTTTTGTTGATGGTTTCAATTTTCTGTTTTCTATTTCATTTATTTCTGCTCTAATTTTTATAATTTCAGGTTTTGTAGAGGGTGTTAGGTTTTTTTGCTGTTCTTTTTCAATTTGTTTGAGATGTTGGATTAGGGAATTAATGGTCACTTTTCCCTGCTTTTTGATATGTTTGCTTATTGCTATACATTGTCCTCTGATTACTGTTGTGACTGTTTCCCAAAGGTACTAGTAAATGGTGTTATCATTGTCATTGGTTTCAAGAAACTTTTTAATTCCCTTTTTTATTTCTTCTAATACCCACTCATGTTCAAGCAAGGTGTTGTTTACCTTCCGAATGTATGATTTTTTTCTCCTTTATTCTCTTGTTATTAATTTTTGAATTTGTAGCATTATGGTATGAGAAGATGTTTTGTATTATTTCTGTTTTTTAATTTATTGATGCTGACCTTGTGACCTAAAAATGAGATCTATTCTGGAGATGGTTCCATGCACATCAGGGAAGAAGGTATACTGTGCTTTTGGGAGTTATTAACCTATAAATACCTATAAGGTTGAGTTTTTTTATTGTGTGGTTTAGTTCTTCAGTATCTTTGTTGAGTTTCTTTCCGGTAATTCTACCTTTTCTTGAGAGTATTGTATTGAAGTCTTCAACTACTTATAGTGGTGTTGTCTATATCTTTTTTCAGTTTTGTTAATATTTGTTTTATATATTTTGCAGGGTTTTCATAGATTTTCAGAGGCCTGCTATTTCAGAAGTGGATGGCCAATCCCTAGTCTGAGTTAATCTGAATGTTCGGATTTAGAGAAGTATCCAACAGACGAGCATTTTACAGAAAAAGTGAAATATCAGTGTTGTCCTTGCCTTTGGCACAAGTGTCTTTACCCACTTATTTCCCTACTCCACCATCCACCAGGATACCAATACACTTCTACCCACCCCTTCAACATCTATCTCCTATTGTCCAGCACTTGATCTGATAGCTTATATCTGAAGCTTCCTTGGCTTCTGTGATTCCAAACACATCAGCTCCTGATAGTTTCTTATATTTTGCAGGTCTTTCATTTGGTGCATATTTATTATTGTTATGTCCTCTTGTTCTATGACCTTTATGTAGTGCATTGTGTAGTGAACTTCCTTGTCCTTTACTATGGTTTTTGCATTGAAATTTGTTTTATCAGAGATTAATACCCCTACTCCTTTTTCCTGGTTGCCATTTGCTTGGTATATTTTCCCCCGTCTTTTCTTTTTAGTCTTTCGTTATCTTCGTTTTCCAGATATGTCTCTTGTAGACAGCATATTGATGGATTTTGTTTTTTCATCCAGTCTGCTACTCTTCTTCTCTTCAGTGGTGCCTTTAAACCATTCACATTCAGGTGTGATTATTTTGAGCCAAGGTTTTATTGCTATAATTGTGTTGAGGTCTTTTTGGTGTTGTTGCTGGTTAGTTTGGTCCATCCTGCTTTCTGTGGCACCTCTGTAAGAAGGATGTCTCTCAGTGTTTCCAGCAACACCCATCTTGTTTTTACAAACTTCTTTGCTTTGTTGTTGTTGTTGTTGTTATGTGCCATCGAGTCGAGTCGCACTCATAGCGACCCTATGCACAACAGCCCTAAACCCTGCTCTATCCTGCGCCAACCGCACCGCCTCTGACACACCCATCCCGATTACCCCAGTCACCGAATCAATCCATCTCATTGAGGGTCCTCCTCTCCTGTGCTCTCCCAAGCATGATGTCCCTCTCCAAGGACCCGTCCCTCCTGGCAACATGTCCAAAGTATGTCAGACGAAGCCCCAGAATCCTTGCCTCCAAGGAGTAGCTTGGTTTAATCCTCTCCAAGATGAATCTCTTTGTTTTCCTGGCAGTCCATGGTACATTCAGTACCCTTTTCCAGCACCACAGCTCAAAAGCATCCACTCTCCTTCTGTCCTCCCTAGTCATTGTCCAACTCTCTGATGCATAACAAGCGATTGCAAATTTTTCTGGAAATATCTTGATCTCTCCTTCAGATTTGATGGGCAATTTTGCTGAGTACAGGATTCTTGGTTGATAGTCATGTTCTTTGAGTTTTTTTATATATGTCACTCCACTGTCTTCTTGCTCACACTGTTTCTGCTGAGAAATTGGCACTTGATCTTATCTGCTTGGCCTTGTAGGTTACTCTTTGTTTCTCCCTTGCTGCTTTCAGAATTCTCTTTTTGTCTTTGGTTCTGGCAAATCTGACTATGACATGCTTTTGTGGTTTTTCTTTTGAGGTCTATTCTGTATGGTGTTAATTCAGCTTTTTAAATATATATTCTCTCATTCTTCATTATGCCTGGGAAGTTTTCTTCTAGTAATGCTTCCACAACTTTTTCAGTGCCTTTACTTGCTGCTTCCTGTTCTGGGATTCCAATGATGTGTATGTTACTTCTCTTGATGGTGTCCCACATTATTCTTAGGTTTTCTTCTTTCTACTCCTTTTTGATTCTGCTTTTTGCTCTAGCACATCAGTGATGACAATTCTATCTTCTATTTCACTGGTTCTGTGTTCCATCTCTTCAACCCTGTTCATGGGTCCCTCCATCATGTTGATAGCATCTGAAATATTGGACATCATGTTTTGGATCTTGATTTCTTTTTTCTCCAGAGTCTCTAATGCCTCATTTGTTTTATCTGCATTGTTTTGTATTATTGGTTTTTGTGTTTTTGTTAACTCCTGGTTTTTGCTTGCAGTGTCCTCTAATTGGTTAACTTTGTTTTCAGCCATTGGAAATATTCAATCATTTGTTCTTTTAAATTCTGTGCCAAAAGTTCCACCAGACTTTCTGGCTTCAGGAAATCCATTGATAGTGTGTCACTTTTAGGGGATGATATCTTGCTTTGGGCTTGTGTAGGGTGTAAGGTAGCCTGTTCCTTTCATGACATTTTGGTAGTGTTTTTCATGCCTGAAGGGATAATAAATGGGTTCTTGATCTTAAGTCACTGCTTCAGAAGAAGGTGGGTCAGTAACAAGGCCTGTGTTTCTCTCTGAACTACTGACCCAAGGGAAGTTTCAGATCAGGGCCTGTTAAAGTAGTTTCTTTTATTTATAACTGATGCAGGTAAGTCAGATTGAGGCATTCTGGACTAAAGGCAGATAGTTGACTGAATGTGAGGAGATGCAAGGCAAAGCATGGAGGCATGGGTAAAGGAATTGGGCAAATGTGTGGGCATGGGTGCAGAGATCAAGCATGGGCACAGGGTGTGGGCCCAGGCCCAGGGTGCAGACACTGATGTAGGGCACAGGCATGGATATAGGGTGGATGCAGGCACAGAGCCTGAGCAGACTCTTACTAATTGTGTGCCTGTGGGGACCTTACTCAAATTCCAGCTGTCCAGGCCTCTCCCTGGCAAGGGCTGCTCCCAGGCAGAGCTGTTCCCCTGGTGTAGTGCTGGCCATTTCCCTGGCTTGGGCCACTTGCACCCTGTCTAGCTTTGCCCTTGTGGGCTTTGCCTCCCCTGTATAAATATCCTAAGCCAAACCTGTAAATATACTTACATGTATACTCTCATCATTTCATCTAGGTCTCCCTCTCCTGTGCTTTCCCTCACCCTTCCAAACATGATGTCTTTTCCAAGGACTGGTTCTTCCTGACCTATCCTGAGCTGGTCTCACTGACTCTCACAAAATTGTGGAGTATAGCCAAATGCCCAAAGTATGTGGGAATCAATGAGACTGGCTGATTATAGGGCAGGGGTCAGTGGTTTTATATAGAGTAACAACATACTTCTATATGCCACACCACACCTTTTCAGCTTGCCTCTCTCCCTCTGCATCTAATTATAAGTCATTGTTATTATAGTTACTTGGGGATAATGTATATAAACTATTCACCATTTTTTTTTAACTCTTGGACACTTCTCAGTCTAGAGACTAAGGTGTACCCTGATCCAGGCCATAGCCTTCATAATTACTTACTATGCATCGGAGATCTGGACAATGACTAATTATGACAGAAGAATTATTGATGCCTTTCAATTGTGGTGCTAGAGAAGAGTTTTGAACATACCACGGACCACCAATAAAACAAATAGGTCTATCTCGGAGAGGGTGAAGACAAGTTTCTTTTCGGAGACTAAGACTTTTGAAGCTCTATCTCATATCCTTTTGGCATGTGGCCACGGGGGACCAGTCCTTGGAGAAAGACATCATGCTCGGAAGTGTGGAGGGACAACACAGAAGAGGAAGACCTCAGATGAGATGGATTGATACAGTAACTGAAATAATGAAGGGAGGTGTTTTGGAGACAGTGAATGAGATTGGCCCAGGATAGGGCTGGTTTCAGAGCTGTAGTACATAGGGTCACTGTGAATTACAAGCAACCCCATGGCATATAACAACAACAACAATTTCAAAGGAGTTGTTATATGCCATCGAGTCAACTACGACTCATTGTGACCCTATGAACAAAGGCTCTGAACTTTGTCCTGTCCTGAGCTATCTGCACCATTTTCAACCAATCTGGCCCCATTGAACTGTTACTATATCAATCCATTTCATCTAGGATCTTCTTCTCCTGTGCTTACCTTCTACCCTTCCAAGCATAATGTCTTTCCCCAAGGACTGGTCATTCCTGAAAACATGCCCAAATTTTGTCAGATGGAGTTTCAAAATCCTTGCTTCCAGGAAGCAAACTGGCTCCACTCTCTGCATGCTCTGTTTTTTCTCTTGGCAGTCCATGGTATGTTCCATACTCTTCCCTAACACCACAAGTCAAAGGCATTGATTTTTCTTCTATCATCCTTATTCATCATCCACATCTTAGATGTATAGAAGTCCATGGCCTTAGTGAGCTGCACCTTAGTCTCTAAACTGATATCTTTGCTCTTTAGCACTCTGGAGAGGTCCCTGGCAGCAGATTTTCCCAATACAACTTGTCTTTTGATCTCTTGACTGCTGGTGCCAAGGTGTTGATTGTCCACCTGACCAAATTGAAATAATTAACAATATTAATCTTTATCTAATATGATGCTGCCTATCAGAAACTACCTATTTAAAATATTTGAATTCTGTTTATTTAGCTGATTCTTTTTTATTCCCCCCCCCCCGCAATTTAATTACACACGAAGGGCTTATTTATTTCTCCTCCTAAAAAACATTTGTGGCTGAATTATAGAGTGCTGATCACTAAAGTCAGGGCATTGGTGTCAAAGGTAGAACGTGCAGAATTAATTCCCCTAAATATTTTCAAATGTGTTGCTATTATATGCCATTGAGTCAAGTACAGCTCATAGTGATCCTATAAACATATCTGAATTCTCATCATCTCTGACATACTTGAGCCAAATGCAAATAGTTTCCCATTAAACAAAAGATTTACACTTGACTATTAACACTCTGCTGGTATGGTCCAGAGGAAGTTGTGCTACTAACCCAAAGGCAGTACCTCTCTGATGGTTCTGATCTACCAGAAGCTCCTCAAGAGAAAGACAGACAATTCGTCCCCATATTATTTACAGCCCTGAGCCAGTCTCCAACACACTTATCCCCACTAGCCCAGATATTGTGTCAATCTATCTCATCTGGGGCCTTCTTCTGTGTTGTCCTTCTATCCTTCCAAGCATGATATCCTTCTACAAAAACTGAAACCTCCTGGCCATGTGTCCAAAATATGTGAGATGGAGCTTGAAAATGTTTGTCTCCATGGAGCAACTTTAACAACATATGCAAAGCACAAAATCAACTCACTGCTCTTAAATCAATTTCAATCCACAGAAACCTTGAAGACAGAGTAGAACTGCTACATCAGGTCTGAGACTATAAATCTTAATGGGAACAAATGATGATATTTTTCTCCCTTGGAACAGCTGTTAGGTTTGAACCATCAACCTTCAGTTAGTAGACCAACGCTTCACTACTACACCAGATTCCTTTCATGCTTGTTCCTCTCTGGTTATTGGGCATTCTGTTTGCTTTTGTACCATTACTTGTTTTGGTTTTTGTTTTTTTTTTTCTGAGTTTGTATACCATTACTTGTGACCTTAAATAGCTTCTTTTTCCAAAATAAATCCTGATGCCCACCCCATGCATTGCTCAGAGTAGTAAAACAAACAAAAACCAATCATTGGATGTTAAAAGTTTAGATTTCTAAAAGAAATGAAAATGCATGGTAGCAACTGTGTCAGACATATATGTCAAATTCACCCCTTTAACTGCTGAGTGCAAAGAAATTAAAAGTAGGCACTTCCTCAACCAAAGCTGAGGAGGTGGGTGGGGCTGGATAACAGCAGGCAGGTTTCTGAGTCTCAAGCAAACATAAAATTCAATTGGAAGTTGGCTGACCACTGACACCAACTGGGTTTACTCATCACTGATGAGAAGAAATCAAAAAGGACGTTTGAAGATGTGAAACTTGGTATGATGGGTAAGAAAAGCCAAAGGATTGGAGAAAACCTGCATTTTCTGGAGTTTTGAAAAGTCGTTTCTCAGAGGGTTGGGCCCATGGCTGATGCTCTGAAAAGCACATGTACTGAGGACCAAAGTTATTTCTGACACAACCGCACACCATGAGCCTCTACTAAAAGGGGCTCCGAGACTATGTGACTTTGGCTCCCCCATTAAAGGATGGATTTGCTGTGCAGGAATGGAGCAGTTCTGCTTCAAGTGATAAAATGCACAGCTCTGAGCAATGCTCTGGAGGCTAATAGCTGAGTTGGGTGTGGTGCCCAAGAACCCACTTGATTATCAACCATATGATGCTTATCTGCAGTTGCTAACCTCTTTTTCTTGGACTAAACTTTCTATTCCTTTGTCCTTACAAATGATATGAACCAGGAGCTGTGATTTTAAAGAATGAATGACCTAGTCAGAAAATACAAAGAAATCTCTAGTGGGACCTCTTACTGCTTAATGCTGGACCATCTTGTTTCCTCAACTCTCTGACCAACAGATGAGAGAGTTACGTTAATCTTAACTCCATCTGGGGCTTCAGTATGTTCCAAAGAAGAACTTTGGTGAACATTTTAAACAATTGATTCTAGATGGATTTTTAAAAATTATTTTTTAAATTGTTTTCTCTCAGTGTTTTTCTAAAGCTAGAATATGTGTAATTTACTAAAAATTGACAGATGCAGGCAGAAATGTTAAGCAACTAGGTTGGCAAATCTCGGCATATACAGGTCTCATTGGGTGAGTGGGTTCCAGGCCTGTTGTTTGTCTTGATGTTTCCAGTGGTGCATGGTGAAAGGGTAACCCCCCAGCGCTAGAATGACAATGGCTGAATGTGCAGGCTGAATTCACATCACTCCTAATGGGCATGCTTTGATAATGTTTTGCAAGGACAATACATAGGCTTTATTTCAAACAGGTTAACATTAAACTATGAGGAGAAGCATATAGGAGAAAGAGATACTAGCTCTGCAAGTCCAGTAGACCACACCCCCCTCACCTTCCAACATTTTACTACTTTTCCTTAGAGTTGTTTTGCTTTGCATCACTAAGCAGCTGTCAGCAGAAGTCTGGCTAAAAACCAGGCCTAATCTTGGCCCTCTGTGAATATACCAGAGGTGGCTGACTCTTTCTTAAGTTAAATTTGTGGTGTGTCCCCCTATCCTGCAAAAACCTGCCCTTAAACTGTACAAAGATGCCAGTGATGACATATGATTTTGTACACACATTTCACAGGGATATGTATGTTGTTGTTGTTGTTATGTGCCGTCGAGTCACCTGCGACTCATAGCGACCCTATGTACAACAGTCCTAAACTCTGCTCTTTCCTGTGCCAATCGCACTGTCTCTGACACTCCCATCCCGATTATCCCAGTCACTGAATCAATCCACTTCATAGAGGGCCTTCCCCTCCTGCATTGTCCCTCCACTCTCCCAAGCATGATGTCCTTCTCCAAGGACCAGTCTTTCCTCACAACATGTCCAAAGTATGTTAGATGGAACTTCAGAACCTTTGCCTCCAAGGAGCCACCCGGTTTAACCCTTTCCAGGACGAATCTGTTTGTTTTCCTAGCAGTCCATGATACTTTCAATACTCTTCTCCAGCACCACAGCTCAAAGGCATCAATTCTCCTTCTATCCTCCTTGGTCATTGTCCAACTCTCAGAAGCATAACAAATAATTGTGAAGACTATGGCCTGTGTCAGACTCACCTTAGTCTCCAGAGAGACACCATTGGTCTTCAGTACTTTGGAGAGGTCCCTAACAGCAGACTTTCCCATGGCAATGCACCTTTTAATTTCCTGGCTACTGGTGCCAAGAGTGTTGACTGTGGAGCCAAGCAAACTAAAGCTGTGAACAATCTCAATCTCTTCACCATCCATCCTGATGCTGCCAATTGGTCCAGTGGTGAGAATCTTTGTCTTCTTGACATTGAACCTCAATCCATATTGTAGGCTGCAGTCCTTGACACTCTGCAGCAGGTGCTTCAGGTCCTCCTCACTTTCAGCAAGCAGGGTTGTGTCATCTGCATAACACAGAGTGTTGATAAATCTTCCACCAATCTTGACCCCACATTTCTCCTCATAGAGCCCAGCCTCCCGGATAATCTGTTCTGCATATAGTATAGTTTCCTAACAGCAGATCTGAACTTTGTCCTATCCTGTACCATTCTCACAATCTCTGACACACTTGATCCCATTGCTGCTGTCACTGTGGCAATTCATCTGGACGAGGGTCTTCTTCTCTTTCACTGACCCTCCACCTTTCCAAATATGTCCCTCTGCATGGAATATTCTCTCCTAGGAACATGCCCAAACTATATGATATAAAGGTTTATCTCTTTGCCTCCAAAAAGCCCTTTGGCTGTACCTTCTTCAAGACATATCCAATGAACGAGTGGAAATCCAAACTCTCTGTAATTTTCATTAAAATTATTAAAATAAAATTTAAAGAAAAGACATATCTATTTGTTCTTTTGAAAATCCATAGACTATTCAGTACTCGTCTTCAACACCACAATTCAAAGACATCAATTTATTCTTCTGTCATCCTTATTTATTTTCCATCTCTCAGATGCATAGTGATTGAAAAGACCATGGGATTAATCAGGTGCACCTTAGTCCTCAAACTGACATCATTGCTCCTTAATCCTTAATAGTTTAGAGAAGTCCCCAACTGATAATTTTCCCAGTACAATACATTTCCTGATCTCTCAGCTCTTGGTACCAAGGATATTGACTGTGAATCCAAGTAAAAAGGAATACGTTGATAATTTCAATCTTTTCTCCATTTATCATGATGTTGTCTATGTGATGAGAATTTTTGTTTTCTTGACATTGAGGCCAATCTGTATTGAAGGCTGTAGTGTTTTATCTTCTGCAGCAAGTGCTTCAAGTCCTCTTCTCTTTCAGGAAACAAGGTTGTATCACTAATGCACCTTCATCCAATCCTAATGCCACATTCATCTTCCCAGAGTCCAGCTTCTCGAATAATTTGCAACCCTTCTGGGGATCAGATCAGAGGGTCTGGCCACCTTATGCATTTCACCTAAACCTAGCTGTGTATCCAATTCTGCTCTGTTTCACTCCAGCCTCTGCTTCTCTCACTCCTATGCCGCTGGTACCACTAGCACTTGCTCTCTCTCACACAATGCACTGCCCTCTCTGCTTCTTTCTTGATAGTATCAAGATTCACATTTTCTGCTCAATTTAAGCAAAACTGACACATCCTTTTTTTAAGAGTCAGCAAATCTTATTTTCATGTTCTCACTCAAAAGGTGCTGCTTACTTTATTTACATAATTAGAAAGCTATTAATTCTTCTTGGTGAGCTACAAACACCTCACATTTGTATAGTCCTATGTCAGTCTGGAAACTAAGGTGTGCCTGATCCAGGCCATGGTCTTTGCAGTTACTTGCTATGCATCAGAAAGCTGGACAGGATGATAGAAGCTAGGGATGATAGAAGGAGAATTGATGCCTTTGAGCTGTGGTGCTGGAGAAGAGTGTGGAATATACCATGGTTCATCCAAGGTTCATCCTGGATAGGGTGAAACCAGGTTGCCCCTTGGAGATAAGGATTCTGAGGCTTTGTCTGACATACTTTGGGCATGTTGCAAGGAGGAACCAGTCCTTGGAGAGGGACCTCATGCTTGGCATGGTGGAGGAATAGCACAAGAGAGGAAGACCCTCAACGAGATGGATTGGTTCAGTGACTGGGGTAGTAGGGGTAGGTTTGTCAGAGACAATAAGGTTGACACAGGATAGAGCAGGATTCGGAGCTGTTGTACACAGGGTAGTTATGAGTCATAGGTGATTTGACGGCACATAACAACATCCAGCAATTTTTTATGGTCATAGAGTCATATTAACAGATATTCTTTGTATTTATATGGATAGTATTATATCACTCACAACACTGGACTTTAGGGTTGTTGTTGTTGTTGTTATGTGCCATCGAGTCGTTTCCGACTCATAGCGACCCTATGCACAACAGCTCTAAACCCTGCTCTATCCTGCGCCAACCGC